>NW_010407666.1:3861-29600 GCF_000710305.1 Buceros rhinoceros silvestris | reverse complement strand
CACTATTAAAACCCTGATAGTGATTCCCAAGACATTTCTTTTTTATAGGGACCAGAAAAGAGGCTTCTGTGCTCAGGTGATCCCACTGGGCAGGGTTTTGGGAGGAGAAGGGTGCCAAGGGTGGCAGTGGGCCGGAGCAAGGGATGTCATGCCTCTGGCATCAGAGTGGTCACTGCTGGTTTCTGCACAGGGGTGCCAGTGACAGGGAGTCACAGACAGACTTCTGACGTGCACAACCACCCCACCCACCCACCCCACTGCAGAACCAGTTCCTCCGTCTATGTACATCCTGGTCTTCCTGCACAAGGGGGTATTCAGAGAGAGGGACCAGAGGGAATTTCTACCTTGTAAAGTGTCTCGTTCATTTTCTTCCCCAAAATAAGTTAAGGTTGCCAAGTTTTCAGTACTGGAGCAGTCTAATGGGAAGAGTGTTGGCTAGGAAGTCACCATGAGCCTAGGTCTGCTCCCAGCTCTGCCACTGGCTTGTTGGATCCAGCACGATAACTTCAAAAGGTTGGTAATTTTTTCTTATGCACCTCACAGTGTGCCTGTTACAGTGTGTTTAGTCCGGAAGAGGTGCAGAACAGGGACTGCCTCTCATCCTATGTGCGAGACCTGGCACAACGGGTACCTGCTCCCTGCAAAAGTCTCGAGGCATGACAGTAGCACACATAATAAATAATAATACCATTAGCAAGTGAACATACATATTTATATGAAAATGTACCGATGCCAAGTGCTATTGATTGACAGCTGTGCTCCGCACACACACAGTGACAGTATTACATTATATCTATGGCCGTAGCTTTATCCAGAAAGTGCAACCCATAAATTAAACCAGAGAGGATGTCTGGCAATGGCACTAGCGTCCTCACTCATTGATCTCTCAGGGTGTCACACCAGTAGCTTCTCACCAACACAGCCCCCCACATGGCCTGAGCAAGAGTCAGGTAGAACGGTCAGGAGAGGGGGTCTTTTGTCCTATGCATCTGACTGCCCCCCGATGTGTTGCCTAAATATATTTGACTGCTCAGTGGGGAACAGCTCCTCCTCTCCCCTCATTTCTTCTCTCCGTGTCTCCTGTCCTCCTGTCCTCAATCTGTGCAGATGACCAGGCAGAAATGGCAATGCTGCGCTCCAGACTCAGGGGAAATGCAGCACCATGTGTTTTCCCACGGGAACTGGAATTGTGTGCAGACCTGTTCCCCACCCATTTAAACCCTCTTGCTCTAGCTGGGTGCCCTGCAGCTGAGGGCCAGGGATCTGGGCACTAGTGCAGAGGAATCTCTGAAGAACACACACCAGCACCTGGCCACGCTGATAGATCTTCCATGCCGGTGGTAGTGTCTCCCTGAGTCATCAGTATGGAGTGTGCTTCAAGCAGCTCCACAGAAACACCGCCTTCAGATGGTGAAGGGAAATATTTTAACTCACCCACATCCCATAAATGCGACCACAGATCTCTTGACGGCAGCAACAGAACTGTCATCACCCTCGATAAATAGACAGGGTGTCGCTTGTTTTTCTCTCATTTCTTCCTCATAGACGTCTTCTGTGTAGCATGGGGGTATGTCAGGTAAATCTGTGTCTTTTTCCCCTCTCTGGGAAGTGTGTGTATGTGGTGGGGGAGACAGTCCGCCCATGCACAGACGTCTCCGTGGCTCCTGTTGTCTTCTAAGGGAGCACACAGGCAAGGGAGAGATCAGGTCCCAGATGCTCAAGAGAAAACGGCAGAGTAATTCTCCACTGCTGCTTCCATGTGCTTCAAAAAGGCATTAGGAAAGAGAGAAATGCATAACTGAAAGGTGATGAATAATTTGGGGAAATGGGGTCACGCCCACCCACCCATTTGTAGAGCTTAGAGATCTGTATAAAGATGCAAATGAATACATCTGTCGTGTCATTAAATGCAACTGCAGCAACCTAGATGAAAGGGAAAGGGAGTGAGGGAGAAGTGCTGACTGGTAATAGCACCACAAAGTTGTTTTCTGTGATGAGTATCTGCCAAGTGAAAAGCCCTAGGCTGGTACTCCAGGTCCCAGTTCAGCACCCATTTGTTCTCTCTCTACTTCCCTGCTGCTTCTCATAGTCTCATGGCCTGGCATCAACCAGAGTCCCTTGTGCACTTCCTATGGAGGTTGTGGGAGCCAATGGACGTGGAGTCAGGGGTTTAATCTTCTCTTTCACCTCCCTGTGGAGGTTAGCTTCCTTGGCTGGCATTTTGCAGAGAGAGGACAGGACAGAGGCACCTGCTCCTCTGACAGTCAGGAGCTCTCCACTGCTGGAAGCATCTCTGCCTCTGGGAAGGGACAGCAGAAGAGGACAAGTCACAATGCATGTGCACAGGCTGCATGAGTAATTGAATGTGGGAGTGATCCTGACAGCATCTCTGGCCCCACTTGCTGCCTGGGAGCGAGTCAGCTGTGACGCCAGGGTCTGAAAAGACACTTCATAAATGTCACAGCCAGAAGGACTTGTTAGTGTGACACTCTGCATCAGATTGGTGCTGCTGCCCAGGCGCACCGGCTTGGCAAGGGAAGGGAACAGAAACTTTCTCCACTCCCTCAGCAAAACAGAAAGGACTCCCCTGACCACCTCATTCCTCTCACGACCATCTACACCTCACATCCCTACGAGAGAGCAGGAGTCCTCCTACCTGCAAGGGCTCCAGACTCCCTCCAATCTGCTGGTATTCCTTGGCCAAGGTCACACCATGGGGACAGGTGGGGAAAAGGTTGCTATTTCCTGGAGCTCCACTCCTGTACTTGCAGCTAGCTGTGCTCCTCTATGGCAAGGCTTTGTACAACCCTGGCATTATAATCCCTCTGCTTCCCCTGAGGGGCTTCCACAAGATTGCTGCAGTGGGCACAGGCTCTGAACCCCTTTCTCCTGGCTTGTTGGGGCTGGAACTTTTGTCACTAATTTCAGATCTGCTGCCTGATTCCCACTGATACCCTATGCTTTCCAGCAGGAAGCTGGTTGGACAGTTGCACATGACCTCAGATTCTCTCATTGTGGATCTGCTTGTTTATTCGCTTTTTCTCTTCAGGGCTATCTAACAACATACATTAGGAATGCCCCAGCTCCGACAAAAATACTGGTATTTTTAAGCATGTTTTCTCTAGGGGCGAGTGCAGAGGGAAAAGCACAGATCTGGAAAACCACTAAAATACTAGACGCAGTATTCATTCCTGCACTGTAACCACTGTTCTAGAAAGTCCTTTGCATTTGGTTAGGTTCCTTGCAGATCCTTCTGGCCTCCTTCCTGCTCAAGTCTGGTCTTCTGGTGGCTGCAAGGAACGTGGCAAGTGTCCTCTTATGACTCTAACGACTGTTCTTGTTGTCTGTACAAAGGCTAGTGGATTAAATATAGAATGATTTTTTAGGTTCCCATAAAACTATTTTGAACTTTAATCTTATAGTTAAAACTGGTTGTTTCTATTTCCCCCCTTTTTTTTTCTCCCAACATAGTATATAAGCATTCTAAATTTCAAGCTACCTGTCCTGCTGAGTTTTTCTCCCTAGTCATTTTCTCACGTGACTGTGCCACTGCAGCCTCTGAGACCTCTGATAAAATTTGCTGAAGGAGCTCCCAATTCTCATTCATACTTAAATGAGCTTTTATACAAACATATACATATCTGTTACATGCTCTCTCCTAATAAATTTTACTTTCGACATTTTGGCCTTTTCAGAGGGCCAAATATATAGATCTATATACATTATTGCTTAGCACCACGCTCCCTGTGCTCTTATTCACTGTAATCAAATAATGATCACTGGTCCCTACAGCAGCTTCCAGGGGTTGACAGCTCCTGCTGCAACAAGTTTGAATGAGCACCCAGTGAGTATAACTTTTATTAACTCTGCCAGCCAGGTGATCAGTTGGACAGGCATGTGCAAGCCTTTTTGGGGATTTGTGCATGTGTGTGCAGGTGCAGGGACACTCTCAAATGCAAAAGCAATTTTTTTCTACTATTTTTACCTGTTTATGCTGTTAATATGGCTCAAAAGCTTACACAGGTGCATATGTCTGCTTTTCCCAGTGACATTTCTTCACACTGTTATTAGCTAGTCATACACTAACCATGCTGTTAAGCATGGATCATGAATAGTTTCTCATGCCAATTTGCAGTCCAGGAGCTGATCATTCTTCTAAGTTATTTATAATTGTCCTCTATGTTTCTCTTTATTTATGGCTCCCAGGCTGCTTCCTATCAAGCCTGTGCATATCGGTGCAATGTGTTCTTGAATACATTCAGTAAGTCTGATTTTTTTTTTTTTTTTACTTTATACTGATTTTCACATCTGTCTATCTCAGACTGCACCACTCATTGACTCGAGACCTACCCTCCAGAGGCAACCAAGAGTTTCCAGACGAGCATTTCATTCTTCTTTGTCCTTCCTAATGAAAACAACAGTAGACTTTTACCTCAACCTGAAGGTAATGTTTTCTCAGTAGAAAATAGTCATCTCTATACTTCAGAAGCATTAGTGATGTTTCCTGTTGCCAGCATAAAACCTCTAGCACCTTTTTGAATTGCATTCATTCCCTAATAACTGTATTTTTTATTTCCATATGCTACAGAGATGAGAAAAATCATTATTAAAATCATTGTTAATTTAGTGCTGTCTGAAAGACCCCAATAGTCACCTTCTGAAAGGTTTCACAAGTAAATAGAAGGATCAGTCTGTGCTCTGAAGAATCGAGTAACTGAAAAAATGCAGTGGCATCTTTGATACAGAACATCACCCCGATGATTTTACTTACTATATTTTTCCTTAAATGTTTGCAAGTACACTGTTAAAAATTCTAAGTAACGTGACTAATCCCTGTAGGTTTCAGCAATGACAATAATACCAAATTCCTTCTCATCAATGTACATCAATGGGAATTTTCATTTCCAGCTTTCTTGTTGCCCTGATGTCTCGGACTGCTGTATAAGTAATAGGAAAATCTCTTCCCTTCACAACGTCCGTGCAGCAGCTCAATTTGTTTACAGCACACTGAGCTTGAATTCATATTGCGTTTGCCTTCTTAGCACCTTCCTTTTGTGTCATTAGTCAAGCGACCGCCTGGTTGCTCCAGCTTGTTTCTGACAGAATGGAGCAGCTTTGAGATGGAGGCCATTCTGCTCGTACATGGTTGCATATATATAAAAAAGACTGAAGGCAGCATTATGAAACCTCCAGCAACTTGACTACGCACTGCAGCCACTTATTTTCCACTGACACCAGAACACTCTCTTTTCCTACTCACCAGCTGGTGAAAAGTGTCAAGTGACAATGCCAGCAGATCACAGGAGAAATCGATGCCTTCATACACCAGACCTCATTAGCATAAGGATAACTGCATCAACTCAGCTGTTACTAGTCCTTGAAGGCACTTACACCCAGAGGACCTCTGTTCCTCGCTTCATTCCTCAGTAGCCACAGAAGGTGGGAGAAAGGGTGCACATAAACCTCTGAGTAATCAGCATTGAAACAGAGGATCTGCTGAATCAGATATCATCTGTGAATTTCTTCCTCAGCAGTAACACCTTATGTGCCAAGGAATTGTACAGACTGACTAGCACTCCTCCATCACATTAACAGCCGCTGTGCTGATCTGGCTGTTTGTCATCTGTCATGTTGACACAGTGCTGGGACAAACCTGCAGCATGGGAACTTCTGCTGCCTGGTCTGGTCAGCCGAGAAAGTTTATATCCTCTTTACAGGAGACGGACATAAACTGAAATTTGATGACCATAGGGGAAAAAAAAAATCCAAAACGTTTCTGTTGGTAGCCCTGGACTGGAAGTACATGATTATCAAATGGAGACCAATTGGAGCCTCAATTTAAGAAAGTACTTGAATATATCGTTTCCTCTAATCATATCTCTAAGATGTTTCTTTTGTGGCAAAGTATGTAAACACAGGCAGCCTCCAGCATGTGCTGAGGTACTCTGAGGTAGCAACCTCAGCTGTGTAAAAAATGGTTGCTGTACTGTAGAGGAAAATGACGACATAAAGCATTTCTCCAGGGCTGCCTGGCACTAATGACTTTAATAGAGAGAGTTGAACAAACTTCTGTGGCAGGAGTGACTGTGAAGGAGGACTTTAAACTTGCCTACAATAACTACCTTGCTAGGAGCTGAGTGTTTCAGTCAGTGTGATGAATAGTGAGCTATAGGAAGACCAGCATGTGGAGGCAGTGCGGAAAGTGGATCTGGATGGCGCAGGGTGCAGGACACAGCTATGGCATGTGATGTAGTGAAGCACGTGCTTAATTCCTAAATTTTGCAGCAAGAAGCTTGGCTGCACAGGGAAGAATCTGACAAATCAGGACTTGGAATGCAGAAGTAACACAGATAAAGGTGCGTACATGAGTGCTGGCTTCCCCCAAGATACATGCACCGAATCTGACAAATCAGGACTTGGAATGCAGAAGTAACACAGATAAAGGTGCGTACATGAGTGCTGGCTTCCCCCAAGATACATGCACCTGAGTCATGGCATGTGATGTAGTGAAGCACGTGCTTAATTCCTAAATTTTGCAGCAAGAAGCTTGGCTGCACAGGGAAGAATCTGACAAATCAGGACTTGGAATGCAGAGGTAACACAGATAAAGGTGCGTGCATGAGTGCTGGCTTCCCCCAAGATATATGCACATGAGTAATGGCTGAAGGGTGCTGAAAAACAGCCCATGACCTCCCATGAATCCATGGCAGATTCAAGCCATAATGGGAGTGTAAGTACCACAGCCGTTCTTGTGCACTAGCAGGCAGTGACATTAGAAGCAGCAGAGTTGCAGGAAGCAGCAGTTAGAGAGCTGATGGAGGGCTGAATGCAGAAACTCTCTTGCTTTGTGACTCTGCATCCACCCCAGGCTGATATTCCAGTGCCCGTAGGTCTCCTCCTGCAATCAGTCTCAGTACTTTTCACCAGACCGAGCTGTACTTCCAATTATATTTATAGGCCTATTAGTAAAACTGGTGATCTATTCACAGACAAGCGACGAACACAAGAAGAGAGTCAAACGCAGCCAATAAATTGCCTGAAAGAAGTAAACTGTGCCATCAGCAAAATTTTGTATCTCTGTTGTTCTCCTCTTTCTCTTAGATCGTTAATAAACATATTGAACGTCTCTGGTCCTAATGCTGATCCCTGGAGCATCTTGCTATTAACCTCCTTTCATGCAGAGAATTGGACATTTATTCCTTTCCTTTGTGTCTTACCTCTTATCTAGATTTTAATCCATGTCAGGACTTTGCCTCCCACCCTGTGGGTAACAAATTTCTTTAATAGCCACTTGTGAAAGACTTTATCAAAAGGCTTTTGAAAAGTTTAAATAAATTATATCCCCCCCACACCCCTTCTCCTCAGTCCAGTATTTCATTAACTTTTCCCCGGATCCTAATAGGTTAGAGAAGCACAAGACACACTTACAGAAACTGGCAGACAGGTTTATCTCTATCGTGTTAGACTCATCTAGAAGCTTTCTAACTCTATCTTCAATGATTCTTTTTTTTTTACTGTTTTCTCCTTGTTCTGAGGTGCTCCATTTTATAATTGGATCTTCTTTAGCTTCTTTGTAAAACACAGTTACAGTAATCTCCCCCCTACCAGTCCCACAGGCATTTGTACAATAGGCTGAATGAGCCACTGCCTGCTTTGGTTAATAGCTCAGCTGCTCTCAACTCCTGTTCCTTGGGCATTCGCAGATGCTTATCATCCACTTGGAAGTTTGCTGTTCCATCTTATGCTTCTGACCCTCGGGACTTCCACAAATATCTAAGTTACTTCCTCCTCTCACTCTTCTCCTCACCTCCTCAGGTGAAAAAGTCCAGAGGAAAGAAAATCATTGCTTTCCACATGCCTGGTCCAACTCTAGCCGTGGATGAAGTGGCAAGTTGCCTAAGGCAGAAACTGCGTGGATTAGGTGAACTGGTGTTGGCTCTTCTAGCTTATCAGCTACCAAAACCGTTTGTGCTGTTGGTACCTCAGCCCTTCCACTTTAGCCTTCTGGTCCATCAAGTGGTCCTAAAGACGCTGTTGATGGCCATTATCCACTTGCCTGTCTTTGAAAGGTTGCAACTTTCAACCACCTTGTTTGAAAGAACTGATGGCCAGATCTTTGCTAGCACTGCACACAAAAAACAACACACAGAGAGGGAGAGCTGATTTCTGCCAGTGTGAAAAAAGACATTGACATCCCCAGAGTATCTTTTTGCACAGTGGGGGTGGGATATTTTGCTTCTGATCTTTGCTAGCACTGCACACAAAAAACAACACACAGAGAGGGAGAGCTGATTTCTGCCAGTGTGAAAAAAGACATTGACATCCCCAGAGTATCTTTTTGCACAGTGGGGGTGGGGTATTTTGCTTCTCCCCCCACACAGGCAGCTCTCCTGCTGTAACAACCTGGTTTTAGTTCCAAAGCACAAGCAATTCACCCAGCAGAAGAATATGTGGCCAAGCTATGGCTGTCATGAGAGAGGAAAATCAGGCCTGCAAAAAGTCTATATAGTGTTACAGACACAAAGGTTTCTCTGCTGACCCTCACAGCTGCTGCACACATGCCCAGCAGCAGCTTAGCATACTGCTCTGTAGCACTGGGCCCAAAGCTTGGCTTATGCAAACAATGACAGGTACAGCTCTCTGAAATATTCAGGGACTAAATTAAAGCCTGGAACAGAGTACGAGTTGCAGCAGTCCCTGGATCAGGCCCAGGAAGAAGAGAACTTGCAGGGATGGCTGAGCATCCTGAGTCTGCCTGCATCCCACCAAACCTCTGTCCTTCCCGCTCCCAGAGCCTGCTACTCACCTGCCACCTCCCAGGTGCTGTGTCCCCTCCCTCAGAAGGCTACCCTTCTACAGGGCTCTCATGCCTAAGCTGCTTTGGATTGGAAACTGCATGTTGCCCCAGTGCAAATGGACAAGCTGTTGCACATCAGCTGGTGTAAGGCAATGTGGTCCTACGGGGGGCATTGGCTCCTATCCTTGCTCATTTTGTTTCTATGCAAGTTGTATCTAACAAGCTTCTTCCACAACACTAAAATGTAATGCAGTCTAAAAAAAAGAGTTGATACTTTTGGAAGGTAGACAACATTTGGCCTCCTCTTGGGCCACACACGGCTCTCAAACCACAGAGGCACTAGCCGTACTCTGTCATTTTCATTTCCTTCATAGGCAGAAACCATGGCCCTGAGCAGAATCTGGAGTCACAGAGGAGACTGAGGAGCTTTGCAGGAGGAATCTTCTCACGTCCTCACACTTATGAAGCTGCAGTGCTGTCAGTCTGAGAAAGCTGTTTTACTTGAATGGTTAAGGAAACTTTTTATGTACCCCGAATGCCTCCCTGGGGTGAGCCAGCTGATGGCTCACCATGCTTATGTCCTGTGCATTGTTATGAAACTGCCTCCGCAGGACAGCTCCTGTGCTGTGGGAGGGATGGCTCCCTACCCTGAGCTCTCCTTTGTAACCAGCTGTTGTCTTCTTACTCAGCAGAACTGCTTCATTTTGCTCCCAGGGGGAAGTGAGGTGCCCACAGAGTTTGGGCATGGATTTGCCACAGTATGATTTGTTCAGCAAAGCTCCTTATACCATCCTTAATCTCCATTTTATATCTCCCCTGCTGCACTTTACAATCTCTTATATTACTATAATTTGGGCTGGATTTCCATATTTTAGAAAATGCCCCGCTAAATGACTGTATCTGTCCCTTTATCGACGGTGTTACTTCTCAGCATTACTTCCCACCTGTGGGGAGAATGTATATGCATCATATGGAAGTACGTTATGACTGCAGTAAATGACCTCGTATCATCTGGCTCTTCACCCCACTCCTATGCAAGTTTAAATTTGCTTTAGAGATTCCACTACAGTGCTTCTTCCTGCAAGCCCTGAGGCCGCTCTCAAGCCAGACTAGCTTGTTGTACCTACAGAGATCTGCTGCACACCTTCTAACGAGGCCAGAACATGGCCTCCAGGCCTTTGGCGCTTGAGCACATCCATCACAATGCTGCCAGACTAGCTTGCACCTGCTATCCCATAGGCTCTGTGTGAAGCAGCCAGGGGGGAAGAGACACTGTGGGCGCTGCTCACAAATTCCCTCGAGGCTGCTCTTCCATTGCGATCACGAATCCCCTGGATCCAGGACTCAGAACCTGTGCTGCTCCTGTGTTTTTTATGCCTTGAAGTTTCACATCTTTCCTGTTCCACATGAGTCATTAGGAAGAGTTATTGACAAACAGGAGTTGTTCAAAGGAGAGCAGCTGAAATGATCAAGGGAGTGGAGGAATTGATTTAGAAAGAAAGATTAAAAGGATAAAGTCTGGAGAGATTGGTTAAACAGCAACTACTGTGAGCGTGATAACCTACACATACTTAAAAAGTAAAGGAAAACACTAGTAGCATGATACATGGGGAGACAAGTGGAAACAGGCAGAAATTGAGAGTAACTTTCCTTTGAGATTAGCTTTCAGACAATAAGAAAGGAAATGTTCGCTATCACTACCCTAATCTGAAGACAGCATGTAAAATACTCAATTTTTCCCCATTTTAAAAACCCTAGGAAAAAAAAAAAAAACCAAAAAAAACCCAACCAACCAGCAGTAACTGCAACACAAGGAGAGACGTCCAGAGATAGCACTGGGTCGGGAACTGGTGCGGGCATCCTGGTGACGAGGAAGCTTTGGGAGAAACCATGGGCAAAGCAGCATTCTTTCTAGAGCCTCACTCAGTCCAGGGGAGCTCACCTTAGACACTGGAGCTTGCAACATACCTCCCTGGGAGCCTGCTTTCCTCAATTTGCAAGTGGAATGGCTTGTGGATGAGACTGAGACTTCTCCTGTCAGGGCCATGTGCATGGGTGAGGTTCTTGAAATCCCCCCTCACCATCTGGTCCATGAGCTCTGATGTGCTACAGTCATTTGTTAGTTTTAAAGTTGACTACATCGCATGCCAGAGTGTGCAGCTGAGCAAGCCTGACCAGATGCTTATCAAGTGTAAACCGGTGCAAATGTCTATTTATATCAGCTGAGGCTGTGCACCACTCTTTGTAATAAACCATGTGTCCATTCTACATTCCTGGACTCACAGAATTGAAGGCGAAAGGGACTACTAGATCGTCTGTTTTGACCTTCCAAGTATCACAGGCCATTAATTTTCACCCATTTACCCCTGGACTGAGCCCGACAATTTGCCTTTGACTAAAACGTAATATGTGTTTAGCTAACAAGTAACTCTTTGATTTAGGTCTGTTGTTGATCTCAAGACATTCAAACATGGTTAATCCTCTCCTTCAGATGGGAGTTTCTTGCTGTGCTTACCACCTTTGCTCTTTCACAGAAAGCACAGTTTCCATTTGAACCTGCCTGGCTCCATCAGGTGTTATCTGCTACTGAGGTCACAGTTTGTTCATGCTCAAGCCACAAAGTCCAACAATTTGTAATAATTTTTATGTTTGCTCAAAATTTTCAGACAATTTTGCAGTGCAGATTGAAAATACTTTATTGTGAGTCACGCAGAGTATTCTGTATTCTCCATGAAAATCATTGTATGTTAAAAGTATGTGTATATTCATTGACTTAGATGAGATCAACTAATCAATCAACCTGTTTGTCTGAGCAATCACAGTATTCCACATACCTGAATATTTGAACACCTCCCTGTGATATCAGTAGCAACAGTAAGTCCTCAGTGGGTTTATACTGTGGCATGCTTGTCCTTGGGAAAGTAGTTGCTCCATTCATACATTTCCTTGAACTTCTTGTGGTTGTTTCAGGAAACAGTATACTGTGGTAGATGGACCTGTGGTCTGAACCAGCATAGCTGCTCCTGTAACCAAAACTATGCGTAAGAAAGGCTGTGGAAGGGTTTTGCTTGTGCCATTTTTATCCTTTCAGATAAGCTTAAACATGAGCATGTGTTTTGAATTTCATTCCTATAGTGGAAAAGTTTTTTAATGGAGGCAGTGAAGAGACCTGTAACAACACATTCAAAATGCACTTTCTGCAAATAGTATGCAACACCGACTTGAAATTTGCCATGTCTACAAACATCCCTGCCAGTAAACTGATTTGTGAGATTGTTCATGGAAACACAGCAAAAAAGGGGAGTGAACTCAGCAGAAAGGAATTAATTAAAAATCTGAAAGAAGATTTGTGGGTCATTCCTCAGGACCTGCTAACAGATTTAAGGCAGCTTAGCAGAGAGCTGCCACAACCCTAGGCACTGCTGTGCAAAGGTATCTTCTCTTGCATGGATGAGGGTAGAATGGAAATATCTCCCAGTGCTCATAGGAATTCCCTGGGTGACTTATGGGCCAGAGATCATACAACTCTTCTGCCCACAACGCCGTTCTCATTTCTTTAGGGGCTTCCATAGGCACACAAGTATTAGAAAAAAAGAAAGAAAAACAACAGGATTTCTGTCTTTTTCCCTCCTCTGCTCTGTAGGGAAAGAGCCCAATTAGTTTAGAGGCTTCTGGGCATGCTAATGAGTGGGTGTGTGGATGTGTTGTGTTTTGCACTCACGTGGGTGTGAGCAAAAGGGCATTATTGGGGAACAGATCTCTCCCTCCATGGAGAGGACAGGAACTACCTTGGTGGTTCTCACTGTTTCTGGGAATAATTCAACGCATTCAAAGCCCAGCAAAATCCTGTCTCTACCATGCACAGTCCTCATCCTAGAAGCCAACAGTCTGCTTTTTCCTGCTCAGCACAGTGACTCTGGGGTTATGCAGAAAGGTGAATTTCTTTGACAACTCAGACAAAAGCCACGGCAGGTGCAGAGTATTGGGGCAGAGACCTTGAAGGCAGCTCTGTCTTTACTGGTGGTCGGTACAAACAAGGGAGCAGCAGGGTGATGTTCTCACAGTAATCGACGTTGCTAGGGAGACCAGAGACTGTGTTTTGTCAACTGGAGCTTTTCCAGGATGCCTGGCTTCTTCACTACATATTAGCTGCAATAATCAGTCACGAATGCCTAGATCACTGTGCTGAGACCTGTGTCTGATAGGATAGGACACCATCTTCCGGCAGGTTGCAACTGGAAGTGGGAGTGTTTTAATAATAAGGTTATCTGGGAGTTACATAGCAGTAAGGCATCCCAAGTGACTTCAAAGCTACAGGTGGACTTAACAGTCTGGGGCTGACGCCCTCAGTGGCAGGAGATGCTATGGAAATATGTAAGTGCTTTGAAGGGGTTTGTTTCTTTTGCAAGCATCAATTTGGTTGCCACTTTCCTGCTTTCTCCTGCCACAGCTTTTCCTTCAAAGGCTCCTTTAATGGAGGCACAATGTGCAGCACCTCATGACAAAATATACCGTTTCCTGTCCATGGAGACATTTCCCCAAGAGTAGCAGTTCTTGCCATATAGCCCCAAATGGGTCTGGAACCTGTTTGTGCTGTTTAGCTTTCCTTAACTCATCAGAGATCTCTTCTTCCCTGAATTTAAGCCTTCTCTGAAAATGAGTGCACTGATAAAAAAACCCACAAAAAATCAAACCAACCAAACAAACAAAAACCCACAACAAAAATAAGAATTTATCCCAACAGTAGAATTTAATTCCCAAATGACTAACAGAAAACCTGAAACACAGGAACTGCAAAAGGAAGTTTCATATAAAAACATGGATATAAGGCTGGAAGGGAATATTAATAGAATTCAGGTAAACAAAAATAATCACACGAAAATATCTTTCCAGAATTATATGCTTCTCTAAAAAAAACTTCCAAACTCATCAGTCACTAAAAGCGTAGGAAATTCAAAGTGAGTGTAAAGATATGAGAATCTCTAATAATGGTAAATGCAGAATTGCATGGTGAAGCAACCTTAAGTCTGACTCCAGCAATCATTTGAGAAAAATCAGACATTCTGAGACTAACCTTGTCCATCCATTACCCACAGTGTCATCAGATCAATGGCCACAAAACTAGAATGCTTTATTCTCCATCGCTCTGAGGTTGTGCTGACTCTGGCCCTTCTTTACAGCCATGCACTCTCTACAGAAAAACACATATTTCACAAATTCCTCACTAGACAAATAGCACATAGAAGTCATCACTCTGCACCTGTCATTCTGAGTCTATTTACCCCAATTAAGAAACGGACTGCAAAACACAGGGCTAGCAGAAATGAATATCCTCAGCTCTGTTCCCTGACTACACTTGCCATGTCAAGAAGCCCTTTGTCAGAAAATCAGAGCCTAGCTCTTTGGGAAGTGCTGGGCAGGATGGTAATTATCACTGTCCAGCACTTCCCCAGTACAAGGAGCTGCATGCCAGCAGAAATACCTGCTCAGGCCCCACATTTGCCTGACCCTGCCTCACCTCTAGCAGTCCCACACCGCTTCACTAGCGCTGTCCTTTATGTTCCACAGTGGTCCAGGGAATCCCTGCCCAGTGCTGCGGTGAGCTCTGCAGATGCTGAGTTTTGCAGTGGAGAAGATGTTTAAAGAGGGTACTGGTGCTGCTTTGAAACCTCTCTCTTACCAGATTGCTATAAAGAATACGAGTAATACAAGACAATAGCACTTTTACACATTTGTAGCGTCTGGAGCTAACTTTCTGCTATGCATCATTTATATTGATATTTTTAATGCCCTGCAATAACTATAGCTGCTTGCTCTCATTTGCAGGCACTGCAACAGAGGGGAACCAAGAGGTGGATGGCCAAAAGCTGGGAACATTGGCTTTGAGGCACCCAGAGGATGCCCTGGCATCAGAGGGATCTGATGCCTCCCTCCAGACAGCTGTGTAGTGGTGCTGCATATAATGGAGAGGCCTCTGCTACCTGAGCCAGCAATGCAGCTGTCAGCGAGCAGGTAGAAACAGAGAACCAAGTCCACCATTGGACTTGACATACAAGATTATGGCTAGATCAAAAAGGCACAAAGCATTCTTTCTTGGAGATCTCAGGCAAAACAGAGATGGAGTATCTCTGGTTTAAACAAACCTCCGTCAAAGGAAGGCTGCAACACACTGCAAACACAAAGGGACTAGACTGTACTTTGTTGTGAACAACCTTTCATACTAGGAAACACTTCTAATATCAATGTTTTTCTGACTGAGTCTGGTGATGGCACTGGTTGTTTTCTTCACAGTTCACAGAGAGGGCCATCAAAAAATAGCCAACTTTTCCTTCCTCTCTGCTGAATGTCTCCATAACCTTGGTGTGAATTTATAGTCTGTCATTGTCTTTTGAGATGCCATATGTGCGAGAGAATAAGAGGGAGGGAGATTTTTTTGTTTTTGAAAACAATGCAATGTTTAGCACTATTACAGCATTGTAGACAATGTATATATCATTTAAAGTAGCAAGAAGGGGTCTAGGCTGAGGGAAGACCTTGTGGCAAGCACAAATGTCTCTTGTCCTTGGCAGCAAAGTAAAAAACCCCAAACCAACCCACTGCCATCCTCTAATTAATGTAATGTAATCCATTTCAAGGGGAAGAAAGTTCTGAATTGTTTTTTAATTATTTCCCATGGATAAATCTTCTCTGACAGGAAAGATTCAGCAGTACCCAGTGAATGAGCAACTATTTCTAAGGGTAGGAATTCATGGTAAGCTTCTATTCGGCCTGAGGGTGACATCCTAGCTGGGAGATTTAAAGAGAAACTACCATCACACCTCAGTTTTTTGAGTCCCTTTACTTTGGTTGATCCTAATGATTTGGTGTCACCATGTGGGGTTTTACTAGTTCTATCTTCTCTTGCTCAGAAAATTAAGCCCAGAAGAACTTCAAACACCTCTGCCCTTGTTTTTTCTATTCCTCTGGTTATTAGATGGTGTTGTTGTTACTAGTATTAAAAGAGAAGCCTTTTAGAAGCTCCTGGACTATCACTCCACTGAACAAACTCAGGAAAAAAATACAAGTTTCTTGACCTGTAAAGTCCAGGATTTATTTGCTGGCATCAGTTGGACAAATGACCCATGGCAAATGACTTAGCCTTCACAGCCACTGAAGCTGGATTTCACCTCTAAGATACACTGTTTTATGCCAGGACATTGCATCACCATGTGTATGCTTGGGTGCATGTGTGGTGGTGATGTGCTTCCTAACCCCTAACCCCTCCAAGCAGAATCAGTGATGATGGTGGCACTTGCTGATGGCTATGTGCCAGGCTGTGGCAGTGTCAGAAATGTCTTCAGCCATCAGCCAAACTTACTTATTTGTTATTATTCTATTAGGAAAAGGCTGAGGGCTGTGTGAAGACATCTGGAAAGCTAAATGTGCGTTGTTACAGGAGGAATCAGGATATGCTGAATGCTGCTGGTCCAAGCAGTCAAACTAGCTGTTTTGATTGTATCCAAGTCCTGAACCACAGGATACATGCCGCTTCCCATCCTCCTTGATCGAGGAACTCTGAACTGATTCAAAGCTGCATTTGTGCGTCCATGGGACTCACGGTAAAGTCACAGATCCCTGCTGCATGACAGGACAGGTAAGCTCTGACTCTCTACTGTGGCAATGCCATAGGTTCTGAGTTAGCTTGTTTGTTTTCTCTGTGTCCAGCTCACAGTACAGCATACAGGCACATGGTTAGGCGATCAGACCTACAGCATAGGGTGAAAACTGGTGAAGAAAGATAAAAACAAAACAAACACAAAAAAATCATGACATGGTAATGTGTCTAATGGAAAATAATAGTAATCAGTAAGGGTAGGAAAAATATTTAGTTCCTCTTATAATTTACCAAAATGTTCTCAACCATCAACATGCTGGCAATACTGTACCTTGGTATTAGCATTACAAGGTAAATGCAGCTTTGAAAGAACGTGTTTTTTAGAGAATCTAAATGGTCAAGTTACTATGACTCTTCTTCAGCATCTTGGCAAGCAACTACAGGTCAGTTATGACATTACTATTATTAACATTACTATTAATCATGCTATTATTTACTATAACAAAAAAAATCTGATTTTTCATTCCCAAGGTTTTATGATTTTTGTTACTCTCTTATTTTAAAAAAATATTTTTTATTTGCTCCCCGAAGAGATGCAAGTCTTCTGAAGAAGAACCTACCAGTCTGGAGTTTACTTTTAGACATTTTTGACAGAAGACTTTAAAGTAGTACCTGGACTATCCACTGAAAGCTACTGGAATAAAACTCAGAAGAACTCCAGAAGAAATCATCCTTGCCCATGTGTAAATATAAATATCTCTGTGTTTTGTATTGTGTTCAGCACAGGAGGAAACTAGTCCCAGTCTAGGGCTTTGAGGTGTTATCACACAGACAGTAATGCAAAAACAAATAAAAATAAGACAGAGGGGGTGGGGGGTGGGGGTGGGAGAGAAGTGGTTACAAGTGAACCAGGAAAGCACAAGGTAACAGCAAGATGATAAATTAATGAAAGGCTGAATAAGCAAGCAGTTCATCTCCTCTTTCAGGCTATTAGAAAATTACATCATCAGTGGTGGCTCATTTTTTTAAGAGTACTCTACTGTGAGGTCATCCTCCCTTCATGCTAGCAATTGACCAGTGACTTGTATTTAAATACTGATTTTATACAGAGCAAGACACATAATTCCATTTTAATGGACATATAGATAAGTCTAAATCAATCCAGCTGGCTAAATAATAAATAAACAGAAGCAAGTCTGAACCAAATAGTCCTGAGAAGGGATCACTGCCTGTATGAACTGGGTTTGCATCCTTGGCCGGTAGTTAGGCAGCATCACAGTTCTTGGCACAATCACAATGCAGTGGCTGAGGCTGTGATGCCCATACTGGTAGTACTGGACAGTAGACTTTGTGGTAGCTTTTCACATGTCTTTAAGTAACCAAAACACCTCATTAATTGTAGGTGTGGTAGAACTTCTTCCCACTGTGCTAGAAGCAGCAGGAGCCTTTCAGGCCTGCAGAGAAGACATTGATGCTCATCTCCATCAGGTGTTCCGATCAGAGAGTGGGTCCAAAGCAAATCATCTAGCAGCCCTCAGGACCTCAAAAAGCCTGGCAGGAGCGGTCAGTTGGGTGTGCTGGATTATGTTGTATGTGTGAACGGTTATGGTAAGCTGTAAGGGTAGATAGGGGAATGAGCTGGTTAATGCATTGGTGCCTCATGCCCGTCAATATTTAGGGCTAGTTGTGCTTGGTTGTTATGTTAAGAAAGTTGAAAAACCAGTCTGTCTTTTCTGGGTTGCAGTCAGCAATAGAAATATGAAGGGTCCAGCTTGCAGCATCTGTGTCAGATGCTTTCAGAAATTATTACAGGCTAGATTCTAAAAATTATCCGGGGAACCGAAAGGGAAAGAAGAAAACCCTAGATTTTTAGGTGCCAGGCTTGTGGAGTGGGATTAAGACATTTCAGCTCTCAGTGCCCTGTGTGGAGTAAGTCAGGTGTTTCAGAAGAATAACAACCTGTAACTTTCTGCCAGTGTCCCTGGAGAAAGCAAGCAATCACCTTCCAAAGGTAGTGTGTGGGTTGGGAATCTACCCTTGCTGATGTGTGCAAAGAAATTGTGAGCCTGGTGTGAAAAATGCTGGTCTGCCTCCTGGATTGTAGGGGTTGTGTACATGTGCACATGCAAGTATAACAAAGGTCATGAAGTTCTCAGATGCTGAGGTACTGGGGACAACCCCTATGTTACATCTGGCTTTGCCAGCTGGTTAGAAGGTATTTTCAGCCCATCATGCGTGTGCAATTTGTAACCACTGTTACAGCCGTGTGGAAGAGGAATGGGGGGGTAGGCCCTGTGGACCATTGCTGTAGCCTGAGCTGTGTGTATTGATTGAAGGAGCAGGGTTCTTCCATGTATTCACAGAAGCTGGTTTAGACTGAGCTGGGACTCAGAGACAGTCTTCCTCCTTCTCTGGTTATGATTTATGACTTCAATCCAATTTATGGCCATTTACAAGAATGCTGAACTGGCTGTAAATCAGTAAAAGACCGTAAAATACTCATGAGAATTGCTGAAATCCATCTGGGTGAGCTTCCTTCCCTCCCAAGTGCAGCCAGCTGTGGGCAGGAAGATGTAGCCCTCCCATCAAGCTCACCAGTAGTGATATGGGGTGGGGGTGAGATGTAGTGTTCTGCTCAAGGAAAAGGTGGAAGTGAAGGAGGCTTGCCTTCTGTCAGCATGCAGGAGTCAGATGAGCCATTGCCAAGGAGCACAACAGTGACAGCAGCAGCTCTGTCCTCAGAAGAGCTTCCACTGAGCACAGGGCTTCGGCCACCCAAGGGGAAGCAGTGAGTGAAGTCACCTTCAGTGATCTATTCTTGTCTTACAGTTGGTCAGTGTTTTATTAAGTCACTGATTTTTGTGGGCAGTTCAGGGGGGATGCAGATATAAACTTTCTGGCTCTTTTTATTCTTACCAACTACACCAGTGACGTATCTCTGGGGCATGTTGGTTTGGCCATCACAAGTTAGAATCGCAGTCCTCAGGGATTTGGTAAGGTAAGCCTTTACCTGATTACCTTGCCTGAAGATCATGTTTGGAGTGTAAGGAAGCCCTCCAAGCAAGGGACCTGATTGTGCCACATTTCATGCTTTCCCCAGCAGTGTGCTACAAACCTACTTGGATATATCTATTAGGAATCAAATCCTATCTTTGCCTTGTTTGCAATGCAGATATCCCCCTTCTACCTTAAAAATGCCTCACTTGCCAGGCAGCAAGAGGAATTTGATGGGAATGTTTGCAAGTCTCCCTCTTCGTTTTTACCCTGCTGTAAGTTGATGATAGGACAGCAGTGGAGCACCAGGCTAGAAGGCACTGCAAGGGTCAGCAGGCCTCATTCTGCTCTTGCTAGCAGCAATGGGGAGGTAGAACAAGATAGGTAGAAAATAACTGAAGTATCCATGAGTATCCCGAACTCTCACTCTGTAGCAGGTCACTTCCCAGTGCATGGTGATGTTCAGTTCCGTAACAAATGATCAAAAGCCAGAAACTCCTGCATGCCAGAAAGAGACTAAACACTCCCCAGATTTGACTGCTGCCAATTGCAAAGAAAGGAAAAGCTGTAGTTAAATCCTCCACCTCTCCTGTGGAAATACCAGGTTCTTGGGTGGAAGGGGAGCCATAATAATTCTTTGCTTTGCTTTCATCCTTTGTCTCGGTGAGAAGAGGACTAAGATTGCTCAGATCTAGAAGGGGGTACAATCTTGCTCCTCCCAAGCAGTGGGTTTACAGCCATTGCGTTCGCCTGCTGAATGTCTGAGAATTCTCAGTATATGGTAGCCAGTTGAGATGGGTTAATTTGCTTTGTTTTCTATAACACTGAAGACAATAGAGAGGATGAAAGCACCTAAGATACTCTGCTGGCTCAAACATGCAGGAGGAATACAGAAAGCCTTCACAAAATGCATAGTGGGAATAGTCCTGTATATTCATCACCCACACTCCTGGTCTTTCTCAAACTGTACTCACAGTGTGACGAGGATCTTCAGATCAAGGGACTGCTTGACACAGAATGCTTAGTAGAAAGGGCTAAGGAAGACCATGTGTTTGTCAGTCACAGTGCTATGGGGTATCTCTGTGATAACTACTGCCTCAAGTCCTGGGTGCTGTGTTTGAGCCACAGATCTGAACAATTTAGGTTTGATTTAAAGGGTCCATTCCTGCAAGGAAGTTCCCCCACAGACCTTGGCACACTGTCCCAGGAGATAATTACTCTTGCTGTCAAACTCTAGTCTGAACCTGCCTAGCTGTAGATCTGTGGCTGTTCTGCGCATCGCACGTGTGCCAAAGCAGCACAGTGCTTCACCTCTGAGCTGGTATTTCTGACCTGGCTGGCTCAGGAAGCCGTCCACCTCTGGGATGCTGCTGCAGTTTGCCGAGAGCACTGAACCCTGGCCAGCGCTGTGTGTCGCCTTTCTTGTATGCAATGCCCTGGGGAGAGATAAGCGATTGTGCTGTCTACGCGCTGCCTGTGAACTTGTAGTGCCCTGAGAATGAAATCTGGGCTCCGCTCTACTTCACATTCAAAACAACAGCAGAAAGTAACTTCCACTTTCTTCATTTCTGTGGGCTTGGGCTCATGGACAATGATAACAAGAAATTGCTACAGCGGAGTGAGCAAGCTTGAAGAATGTCTCCCTTATCCCTCTGGCCAGCACAGGTTTAAAAAGCAGCGCTGATCACCTTGCTGTTTGGTGAGGGCTAAATCCATGCCAGTAGAAGCGCTGCTGAGAGTGAGGGAAGATAACTTGCACTAAGCTAATGAAAAGCTGGGAGGACCCTATGCCTCCGTGTTGAGTGGGCTATCCTTTGCTCATCTCAGGGAAGATGCAGGCCATGGGCTGGTGCTTGCTCTTTGGTACATCACTCAGCCGCTGTGGATGCAGAACTTCAGGGAAAGTAGAAGCAAATTAGGTCAGCTTCTCTGAGCTATGCAGATGCCTCTCTGCTGTGCACTTGACTGCACTCCTTCCAGGCTGTCCAGGTAAGTTCCTGAAGCCCAGGTCCCATTTCTCTGTAGTCTTATGCCTACTTGACAAATAAGCAGTCTCCTCCTATCATCACTTTTTTCCTAAGAAGAATTGCCTTCCAAGGTTTTCCTTGCCAGCAATGTCACTGTCCCACGATGAAAGCTCCCAAGGTTGCAAGTTTACCCTCTCACTGACAGATGTTTTCTTTTTATCCATCACAGGAATTAGATAACCGTCATCTCATAGAACTACTGCTCACTGCATGTGCCCTTAATGCTCTGTGGGGAGTTCAGCTTAGAATGAGGGTACTGAAAGCCAGTGATGTTATGAGTACATGAAACTACTGCTAAAGGTTTGGTTATAGTAAGGGACTGTATAGTGTGTGATTCTCTGACAGTGGAATATTCTACCATGTCTCCAATATCTCGATGTTTTAATTCAGAACCTAAGGAGTCTGCAGCTGGTTTGCTGATTTATTTCAGACTGAGTCGTGTGAATAATGTTGGGGTTTTTTTCAATTCAATGGCTGGACAAAAAAATAAACTGAAGGAAAATGAGAGTGGTGGGTTCCATTGACCATAAGTACCTCATTCAATATAAAAATGAAAAAGTTTCATTTAACTGTAGGGAGGATGTTAATTCATTTCTTATAAAAGGGTTCTTTTTTTTTTTTAAGCCTGGACTGTGTTAAAAAATGGTGACATCATTTCAGAAGTTCAAAAAAATCTGATTCTTCTTAGATTTCTTCCCCTCATCTTTCCCTGCATCTCACTTTTTTCTTTTATCCAGAAGTGTCTGACAAAATTCACTTGGATTCTCAAAGCAGAATTTTTGTTCCTCTCAAAAATGTTATGCACAACCTCTCCTGATGAGCTCAGTCTCGTGATAGGGCAGTTCCTGTGAGTTTATAGGGTTCCGCGTTAATTTTCTCCTGGTACCACAAGAATAAATAGTCTCCACTTGAGTAAAATGCAATTCAAAACATGTTTTGCAGTGCTCAACTGTAGTTTCAAAGTCAAGTTTCACATGAAGCAAAAGTTTCTGCAAGCCAAAATGAGGTGCACTGATATGCTCAAATTTTCCTTGCTTCATCTGCTCTACCCAGACATGGCTGATTCAAATATAGTAAATAATTTGTGGTTTAGGAAGGTGTAAACTCCTGCTCCTTCTCCCAGAGCCGTGATGGCTGCGTAGGACAAGAAAAGTTACTTTGGTAAGTGAATGCACCAAGTCTGATTGTGATGCATACACAGGAAACAGATTTGTTGAATGTGAAGAGGCAAACCTGCCATCTGATAGGAACTGGGCAGGTGGTGATTTGTGATTACTGTTCCTGAGCAGCTGAGAATTATGCACATCCTATTATGTTTGTTAACCCATCTGTCCTGCTCACCCCCTACGTTCTTTTATCTTATTCTTGTCTTCAAAGCTGTTAGATCTTCCTGTAAGAGGTTGTCATTTATTCTGCGTTTGTACAACTAATACTGCTGAATTATGTCACCAGCGTGTCCCGGGTATATCCTATCTTTATGTGTGTTCTTCCTGGCCCTTACAGACTGTGAGCAGATATTCAGTCTTTTGAAGAGATAATGTTGCTGACATTTTGGTTACACTGATGTGAGGAAGCCATCTGAATAGCTGGATTATTGTTCAGATGAAGGCAATTCTGGGGTCACAGTTGCTCCTTGGAAGCCAGGCTTTGGGGTTCAGTGGATTTCTAGAAAGGGGATGGCTTTGTTACAACACATCGTTGGTAACTGGTATGTAAGGGGGGTGGAGTGGATGGGGTGGTGGTGGTGCATTTTTGTGGGGAACGATTTCTTTGGATTATGCTTGGGCAACCAGTTTTAACTCCACAGGGATCCAATCTTGAACGTCTTATATGGTTGGGAATAGTAACAATATACACTTTTCCCAGTCTTGTTAGTGATTTTCAACGAGGCTATGGCAGTGGACCTGTCTATGATGTGACAGATATGTGGAGGCAAGCCTTCATATGTCATCATCTGAAAACCTGAGGTGGCTGCTCAAGAAAACGTGGAAGCCCAGAAGAGAATTCAAAACTAAAGGGAAACAACAATGTAAGATACAGCAAAATGCAAGGCCCGGGAACCAGCCAGAATTAAACAGGCCAACTTTGTGTACAGCCATTAGTAACCAGCAGGTAAGAGCTCCTGAGGTCAGTTCAGACCTGGCATGCAGCAGCTCAGAATTGGCTCAGCTGTGTGCTGGTGCAGATGGTGGCAGCTGCTGTTGTACCAGGTTTCCCAAGCCCACTATAATTACCTGTTGCAAAATATAGGTGGGGAAAAGAAACGTAGAAATTGGCCTCAGCCTTAAGCCAACTTCCACCCATTCATGATGATGAAATTGGGAAACGGCACTCAGGGCAGTACATGCAAATTGTCTGAAACAGGATCAGCTCTTTTCTGTCCTGCTTTTTTGCTTTGATTTCCATGCTAGCTCTCATTTTTCCCTTGCCTGTGTTTCCCCCCAGTGTCTGACCTTTCCTCCCCAGTCCCCTGGCCTTTTCTATTCTAAGCTGATAAGAGGAAGCTTAGAGTTGATATGCAGGAATCCCCGGACACAGCTATTTTTTTTTCATCAGTAGTTAATTTTCCACTTCTTTTATTTCCTTTGAGATTCAATACATCTACTTTCATGCTTCTGTGATTCAGTTTGTGGAGGATACAGACAAGGAAATACTGAATAAATCTCTTGACTTTTTTCTCTCTCTCAACCCTCTACTCCCATCTTTGGATTGCTCCCTCTCCCACTTCATATACCACTGTTTTCACATCTGGGGATTTTTTTTCTGCTCCCTATATACCACTGTTTTCACATCTGGGGATTTTTATTCCGCTCCCCAGGACTCCAGCTTAGGACAATAACAAATGCTGAGAGGGAAGTCAGAGATAGTCATGTCTTGTTGACTAGAAACCTCTGTGGCTCCAGCTCTCCCAGACTTTTACTGTGTGCACTTTAGAAAGCTGCCATATGACTTCACTCAGAATCTTTGTCAGTCCTGCATCATGCCAACTCCTGAGGAGTATACAGAGCAGGTTAAAGTGTTCTCCATAAATACCATCCCTTTCATCTTGATGATAGAAGTAAAAGTTTATTAGAGAAGAAAGGGCGCATGCTGTGGCAATGCACCTCCACAAGTAGGAAAAGAGGAGGAGGGAGATGGGAGTAAGAGAGGCGGAAGAGGAGACAAAATTATAAAAATGTCTCTTCTGCAACACTGAGCTCTTTATGTCTGATTTATCACCTTGTTATATGCCCTGAAACTGAGTAAATACAGTTCTTTAGGCTATGATGTCCCTACTATGTTCCCTACTACTCTTTTACTTGGTGCAGAGGCAATGGTTTTCTATTAGGAAATAGTCTCCTTAGTTTATTATCTAGTATAGTAAACTGCCATCCCATTAGTGATAGTGGGTTGCTCGCTAGCTAAATGATATTTTATACGAGACTCATGTTTGTAGCATCTGACTGTTAAAATAGCTGAAGTCACAGGCTAACAGTACCTGTCATGTCTGAGGAGAACATGTTGATTTCTGAGCAACTGCCTAGTTTTTTTTTTTTTTTTTTTTTTTTTTAGGAGGCATGTCTGAGGGAGCACATATGGGCAAAGCACTGCCAAATGCATTTGAAACTCGTCTGGGAGAAGTCTGCTCAGCAGCCAGACAGGACTCAGACGTTGCATCCAAATAAAAGCAAGCAAATATCATTCAGATTATTAACAGAGCACAAGAGGAAACAAGACGGTTTCACACACATACTAGAAAGATTTTGGATGCAGTAGTCCAAATTTCCCTCTTTGTAGGATGGAGCCAATGATGATGAAGTCCACGGGGACAGTACAGTATGACAAGGATTAGCACTTGGGTTGTTCAAGGACTGAAAACTTATATTTCTCTGCTTTCTGGGCTAAGAGGCCAAAATGTAGTTAAGTGTTTCACCCAAGCTAATGCAAACTTTGTGGCTCTTTTAAGAACATAGAAAGGAAATTGGTCTTACCCACCACCTAAGCACTGATAGGAATATTCACAGCAGTTTCCAATCTACTACATCAGGATGCTAATACTGTGTATTACAGTATAAAGTGATCTCTGATCTGTAGTCTCCATCCTTAATCCACTGTTTTCATCTGTCTTAAGAGTTAAAACCTCCTCCCTGGGTCATCTTTCTATAATAAAATCTTTACTCAGTGTTGATTCTTTTATGAACTGACTGATCTACCAAGAGTAAGCCTGTGCAGCCAGTGCTGACGTACAGATCCTTTGCAATGCTTAACGGTATGCCTCCCATCATCTGGCATCATGAGTCATTATTGGTTTGATTTGACTGCAGGAGCTCCTTGTTCCCAAAGGGAA
>NW_010407666.1:3006-3820 GCF_000710305.1 Buceros rhinoceros silvestris | reverse complement strand
TCTTCAGTGTGCAGTGTTGAACAACCTTGGGAAGTCAGAGGACCGTACTGACCCCAAAAGGAAAAGCACAAGATCCAGCAATGAGCTAAGTAGTTGTTTAAGAATATCCCAGGAGAAATTGATTCTCCATTGCTTTCTACTGCTGAAAAGGAGGAGATCTATGGCAATTTTATTCAACTATGCAAACGCGACCCGAGCTCCAGGGAAAGCCATGTTCTATAAATTAAGGGAAAAAATGAGTCAAAGAAACAAAGTGTTTATACGTCTCAAAGGGGAAGTTCTTGCTGTGTGGTAAAGTGTCAGTTATCTCGAGTTGAGGATCTTTTGATCCAAGTTTGAGCCAAGGAACAAGTAATTCACTCTGGGCTCCAAACAGACCTGGTAGGTAATTGATTATTTAGTGCTGTGACTGGGCAAAAAAGTTAGTGGAAACAGTTGGATTTTAGGCAGAACATAACTTTTTTTTTTTTTTAAACAGTGTTGCAGAAGGAAGGCATTCATGCCTGCCCCTTTGGTATCTTTGTCAAATCCAAAATGCCTTTAATACCCCTCAAAATGTCAGCCACATTTTCAGGAAATTGCTATTAAAATGTTTTTATGTACACCATCAGGCGTTTTTACAGAACCAGAACAAAAACATCCTTACTTAAGGGAAATGGGACCTAAACATCGACTGAGCTTTCCTAAAGCGGATCTGTGTGTGGCAGGGTGGTTTTTAAACCAGATACAAGCACTGTTATTCCTTTGCTTGGCAGGAGATCAATCATGACTCTGGTGCCCCCAAGATGACTTACACTCTTGAAAGCATCTTATT
>NW_010407666.1:0-2834 GCF_000710305.1 Buceros rhinoceros silvestris | reverse complement strand
TCTTGTGTTTCTGTAATTAATCCACTATTGATGGCAGTTCAAACTGAGTGACCAGTTTGACACGTCGTGAGCAGACCCTTTTCACCCCCAGGTGGAGAGTGGGTTAAAATCTGCTTTTGGTGGGTTAAAGTCCAAACAACTGGATGCAAAGCTAGGCCATGGTTTTTGGTTGTCCTGATGCCTGAAAGCAGGTAAGGTTCTGTCTACAACATGGACAGCACCAAAATAAGAAAGCCACTTAACAGCCACACTTGTTCTTCTAGCAGAGAATGGATTTGGTGATCTCAGCTATCTCCAGACTCTAGACAAGCGTCCAAAGCTTTGTCATGTCTAAAATGCTGTCTACAGTACCAGCTAGACTGGTCATGCATCCACTTACATACACTACTATTTGAAGTACAGGTGGGAGTCGAAGATTCGTTGATTGTGCCCTAGATTAAAAATGAAAGTCTCAACCCAAAAACTCAGTTAATGAGCTAGTCCTACTACATGCTTGTTTCTTCTGCAGCTAACACTCACGACTCCTCATTGAGAACTTTGGTTATTTGCTTTTTCCATCCTCTGTTTGCTACATTTACTCTGAAGAGGACTTCATACCTGGATTGGGTGAAATTTAACAGTGATGGCATTTCAGGACAAAATTGATTTATATGTGTTTTTACATACATTATGGAAACAGACATCACTTGAGATTGCGAATTTCATAAGAAGAGGTAGCAAGTCCTGGACTGGAAAGATAAGAACTACTACGATTGGTAGTAATGATGCCTCAGTTCAGACAGATCTGAGGTATCTCGGTGCAAAATGAGTCACGGAGATGAAAGAAATGCAGAGAATCAACTGCAAGGTTTCATTGATGGTGTTGTACAGAAACCAAAAGTAAGCAAGCACAAGCTGACCAGCCCACCTAGCATGTTAGGATTCTTTACAAGCTTTTAAAGGATTGGACACATTAAACAGTCATACAGGCTTGCTTTAGGGTGTAGGAGTAACAAAAGGATGTTAGGTTGGCTTAGAGATGTAGAAATAATAGGTTGCAATTTACATTGCTTAAGGATGTAGAAGAAAGAAGATTTGCATAGTATGGTTTAAAGTTGTAAAAGAAATAGGATGAAGTTAACCACATGAAAAATCATGGTTTTAGGAAAAATTTCCCTTAACAAGTCTCGCAGGATGGTTTTCCACAGGAAGAAAATATGGTAGCATCATGACAATACCCTCTGAACTAGATGATAGGGCATTTTAAGCTCCTGCAGCACCTGGCATGCAGAAGTGGAAACAGGAAAAATAATAGTTAATAGGCTTTGATTGGTTTATCCGGTATATATTTTCTAGTTTAGTTTCTGATCTTTAAGAGCCTCCCGTGTGTGATGGATTTTTTTACTGCGTATGGTATGTAGTTATGTGTAACGTTACAGGTGGGAAATCAAGCACACAAAAGCCTTGAAAGTAAAAAAGCAATGATTTCTCTTGCAATATTAACTGTGTTACAAAATGTATCAAAGTTGACAAATTTGGAAAGGTTGACAAAAGGAAATTGTATCCTGTTGACAAAATGGAAAGGGTTCAGATACGAGCCCGCTGGAATAACGCAAAGTTTGCAAATCTGCCTCAAAACAAGAGACCTAGGAAACTCAATTATTTAAAGAAGACTTAGAAGGATTGTCACCATAGACGCTGCTTACCTACTTGGGAAGAACGCTTCAGCAATTCTGGCAGAGGAAAGGCTGACAAGACCCAGTAGCTGAACGCTGAATTGAACAAAAGGGTGGGCATGGGGGAGAAGTAAGACATTTTTATTACTGAGGATAACATTCCATCAGGATAAAATAACTGGAGAAAAGGTAATAAACCCATATATCAGATTTTTCAAATCAAGGCTGGCCTGCTGTCTAAAACAAAGATTCTAGCTCAAAAGCAGGCACTTCAATACAGAAATTTTTAGTTGAAATTCAATGGACAGAGCTAGAAAATGAGGCAAAATCATAAACGTCCATTCTGCTCTTGATAAATTAATTTGTGCTTTATACTGCGTATTTGTTACCTCAGGAATAATGTGGGTAGCTACACGATTGTGAAGTTTTCTATATGCTTACAGAGCTTTGCAGCTCCTTTGTACTCAGGGGTTACAGGGAGACGGCACACTCAAATGTGCTATTCCCTAGAGTGCTGCTTCCAGCACACCACCACTTTCAGAACCTGACATCGGTATTTTTTCTCATAGAAATGTCTGTTTGGTCTGTGTGCAAGAATGGACATCATGCTTCCTGGAACTGGAAGTCCATATTTTCAAGACTCCCAAGAACATGTCTTAAAACAGAAATGGTGATGCAGAGAGGGCCCAGGCTTTAAAGACTCTTCCACTGGGAACAGAGCAGCAGCACAACACTAAGGTGTGATGATGTCTGGGCCATGATACGCCTCAGGCACAGGGGATACAGATTTTATGAAACAGGTGGCTGCATCTCTACAGAGTGGCTGCCACAGAGGGTGGGAAGGAAAGATGATAAGAAAGTGGGACTTGTTATGTGGAAGTAAGCACAACTCACGAGTGTGCCTGCCAAGGTGAGCCAAGTCAGACAGGTGGAGTTGGAGGTGACTTAGGGTACCACAAAGGATGTAGAATTTGAGTGGTTGAAAAATGATGCTGAAATACGTTTTACATGAAGAAACGGAAGGCTAAGTGAATGGTTGGGGAAAAGTGGGAGGATGTAGAAGAGTGATTAGAGAATCATGTTTTTATACACAAAACTTCTCACTGAACTTGAAATAGATTTATTTCTCATTTCTCTCCCTCTGGGGCCTCTGTGGTTCAGGTCCCCACTACTTCAGCA
>NW_010407665.1:29388-42298 GCF_000710305.1 Buceros rhinoceros silvestris | reverse complement strand
CCTCGGTCGGGGAGGGAAGAGAGAGAAGAAAGCGGCGGGTTCGCTTCGCAGGGTGCCGGTGTTTGCGGAGCAGCCTGGGGGCTCCCGGACAGATGCAAAAAACCACCCGAACGGGCTGATGCTGTTAAATCCCTTCGCTTGTCAAAGCGCTGCTGGCCACTGTACATTTCTGAACCCTATCTTCTGGGTTCAGATAATATACTTTTAAAAAGTCTATATTTTTTTTTACGACTTCTGCATTTTGCACATGACTTTAGTTTCTTTGTTCCTCTTTCTGTAAGTTGCTGTAAAGATCTTACTTAGCTTTTCTCTGTCCTAAAGTGGAAAAGCACAAGGTAGCGATTATGAAATACTGTCAAATCAACAAAATGGGCAAAGTAGAAAACTTGTATTTTGCTGAGATTCTCTTTGTATTGTTCTGTATGAAAAGTACAGTATTTTCAGGCAGGGTTTTAACTTTTAATTTTAAATTCTGCATACAAAGACAGTTTTTTAGGTCAGTGAACCAGAGGAGGCCTTTTTATTCAGAAGTTTTTAAGTAAGACTTTGGGCTACGCAGGCCACTTTTGTTGGTCTGGTAAAATTAGTTGCTCTGTCCTTGTACTCTGTGTGATTTCAGAGGACTCAGTTCCAAAGAATGAGAGGAAAAGTAACTGTGGGCCAGGGAAAGGAAAAATACTGAGACCTGGGTAATAGACATGACCTGCAGTCCTAGTCTGAATTCAGTAAAACTGAAGAAAGAGCCTAGAAGGAGGCAAAAAAGAAAGCAAGTAGACTATCTTCCATCTTCAGGTGCAGACAGATCTCTACATTGGACATTCCCTTCATTGTTTTAGGATTAGTATTATGGTCCTTGTATTACCTACAAGACCAGAGACGAGGCCTCCCCTCTACAAACACAGAGAAAGAGAAAGCCTTGTCCCAAAAAATCAGAGAGTGTAATCACCACGGAGGAACGGGGGGGCTAGTGACAGGGGTATGTGAAGTAACTTGTCACACAGTAAGCGGCAGAGACAAGGAATAGCGCTCCTTTGAAAAGGGCAAACTATACTTGATACTTCAAGTGATTTCCAGACTTAGATCTTTCAAGTTCCCAGAGGAAATAAAAGGACTGTGGAAACCCCAAGTTTATCCTCCTAACTGACCTTAAATTCAACAAAGCGCCCAGACAATATAAAGAATGCCGGATCACATGGAAACTGTTGGTTTCGGGACTTACGCACTCAGCTGGAGATACGTGAGCCCTGATCTTTAACCTCAGAGAAGACATCTGGGACATCAAAGCATTCCACTTTTTTTGAGCTGATCATAACTTAATTCAGGCAACGAGTATGATCTCTCTCTTGAATCACCAAAGCTCATTCATCCCTGGAAACTTTCATCTTTTTAAGTTTTCATGATTTTCTAGAAGGGAATACTGAAAAACAGATCTGAAGGGCTAACTAATCGTCTAATGACTCAGCTAAAGCTGGGAAGATTCGGTGGGAGGAGGAAAAGATTGCTGTGGTGTGCAGACAGCTTCAGCAAGTGGAGCTGGCAGTTTGGGATATAAGTAAGAGAAAACTAGACTGAAGTATCTCTAGTTCCTTTGTTTTTAAAACATCAGCCAAAAATAGGAGGCTCTTACCAAGGTTACACGTAGCTTTTTATCAACAACCTTGCTCTGAAAGTCTTCATAAATTTTCAAGCTGCAAAACCACTATTTCCTTGCTCTCAAAACACACCCGAGACTGCAGGGAGGTGTTTTACTGTCATCTGTATCCTGTTTATGGATCTTGTAGCTCTGACTTATCTCTGCCTATTCTTGCTTTTTCCTCACTGGAAAATAAAAAAAAAGAAGCTGTAGATTCCTGATTAAGAATGGAACAAAAAAGCGCAGTCATTGAAAATAAGCCTGAGGAAGTGCCTGCAGCAAGTGACTCTGCTACTCAGTTGAGAAAAGATGGAGTAGGTGGGACTTGGAGGCAGCAGGATACGCACAGTGCAAGTGTGCCCGAGCAGAAGGGGAGCGATGCATATGGAGGTCATAGAGAAAACAAAATACCACATTGCTGGGATTACATGTTCATGGCAATTTAAGAAACAGACTGTCAACGTGTCTTTAAGAAGATGGTATAAAAAGGGAATAAATGAAGGCATTTATGTATCTCTGTGGGGTTTTTTTTCTCCCATGTTTGTGTGTAAGCATGAGTGAAAACAAACTTGCAGCCTGAGGACAGATCTGCCACAAGATGATTCATAAAGTGGTTTAACAAGTAACCTGTGATACACATTTTGAGGGTCCGTGGATAATTACTAAGAGAATCCACAAGTCCTAGTGTAGGGGAGATTCGGGAGTCTGTATTTCCAAAAAAAGGATGGAAACCAGTGCATTAGCAGAAGTAATGTTTTTCCTTTTCTCAGCTGTTTATTGAAAGACAACTCTTCAGTTCCTCTTGATAGATTTAGGTTAGCTTGAGAAGAAACCCATCCCTCTCTCCTTTAAAAAATAATTCCGCTTCAGAAGAAAAAAATCCCAGACGTAGCATTAAACAGCTGGCATGATTTTTCTCAAACATTATCTCTAGGAAATTTGAAATTAAATCTCTGCGTTGATGCAGCGTAGCAGGTTTAAAATACACAAAACCTTGAGCCTCTGTGCCAGGATGATTATATCTTAAATACTTGCAAAAATGAAATTATAAAACAGTCATAAAAGCTTTAAGCCACATATATTGCACATGCAGTTTGGGATCCATTTTCCTTTCCCTGCCCCCCAAACCATGCAGCCCTTGCTGGAAAAATTTAACTTTTGTGCAGTGAAATCTTTTGGGATTTATTACAATGTGAAGATTTCTAGGTGATCTTGTTAATCAATTGAAGGAACTGCTGCAGATTAATTGTGTCATCTCAGAACAGCAGTGAAGAACCTGTGATAAGTAACTTGCATGATACTGTGTCGTAAATACAGAATGAACCCTAATTACTCATGACATACTTTTATTGACAGTGATTTAGATTCTGGTCCTGCCACTGATTCTGGCAGGATGCTGCTGACTTCCACTTACACGAGGTTCCTTTTAGGACCGGGGTTGGGGTGGGAGGGTGGGTGATTTGGGAGTTATTTGAATACCCAAGAGAAAGCCAACCTTGCTTCTATCAATATTCCAAAGAGTTTTGTAATACTTTTATGTTCACTGACAGCCAGAAGAGGGATTGTGTGGTTCTGCTTCCAGGAGCTCTGTTGGTGTGGTGTTTCGGGTGGGAAAAGACGCGTAGCACTAAGACACTCCTATTTCCATGCCACAGACGTTACCCCACTGTTGAAATACGCGCCGAGACCTTCAACGGGTCAACGCATGTTCCTGTACCATCTGACAGCGCTTTCCTTAAAGCTTTGCTCTTTGAACTGAGACTCACAGATGACCACATTTTTGTGGAGCATCGAGATACCTGTACTCGGATCAATCATTCGTCAGTGTATTCGGTTCGCACCGAAGGAGGGGATCTCTGGCCCGTGCTTGCTTTTCAGAAGAGTGGTCTGATATACGCGTGTCTTCCACTCGTTGAGGAGACCCTGGAGCCACGGCCTCCCCTCCTCACCGTTAGCGGGCTCTCACAAGGGCTGGCTCTTCTCTTAGGCATTGTGGACTACATCTCTCCAAGTCGGAAAAACGAAGCTGAGATGACTGCAAAAATAGGCCAGCTTCGAAATTTGCTTATACAGGCCTGTCCACTCGGCACCCCCTTAAACACAAACATACGCAGCTTAAACAGCTCGTTTGATGACATTCAGGAAATGCCCACAGATGAGAATCAGCCGGCCTGGAGATCCAACACGTACAAAGGCAAACCGCAGGTGAACGTGCGCATCACCGAGAAGGTCAAGTGCACGCAGTATGACAAAAGAGATGTTGTGGACACATGGCAAGTTTATGGAGCTGTAAATTGCAAGGTAAGAGCGTTTTACAGGAAGGCCGACCAGCATATTCTTCATGCAAGCACGCTGGGAAAGTAAATACTCATGACATTTTACGTGGTCAGTGAATTTATCATATCTCAAAGTGTAACAAACTGTTATATAATAGACTGCTGTGTTTGTGGTTTTTATTTTGATCTTTGCTGGGTTTTTTTTCCTGCATGCTTCATAAACTGTTATATAATAGACTGCTGTGTTTGTGGGTTTTATTTTGATCTTTGCTGGCTTTTTTTTCCTGCATGCTTCATGCATTTTTTCAGTAACTATTTATGGGACTTAAATTTCCAGTGGTAGCTACGTTGCATGTATTCGTCCCAATTTTTTCTTATTTTAGATGAGATAGAAATCATTTCATACAGTCTTTGCATATGGAGACTAAGTAATGGTAGTGGTGATAGCAAGTTTCTTTCCACCTCTGTACTAAACAATGTGTTAAATAGTGATTAGAACCGGAATTTCTGAATGAGTCTTCTACAAGAGTTTTACGTGAGCATTTTTAATGAATTTTCCTACCAAATAGAAGTTTGATCTTCTGTTCTACTTTATTACAACAACATGTCGAATCCACAAATCTTGTTTGTTTGGGTGAAAGAACAGTTGATACAGACTCTGGTGAAAGAAACTGGTTGTATAATGATTTTGAATGTTTTTGTATGTGACAATGGTTTTCATTGTTTAATGTTAAAAATTGGGGGATATTGACTAAGTAGACCGGTAATAATTGCGAGATACGTTAAAATTAGGGGTTTCTGTAATGGATGTTCTGAACTGCGCTTAGGAAGCGTGCCGTATTATCACTGTGAACTCTATTTGTAACTGCCAGTGGTTTAAGAGGAGAAAGGCCTTTTAATAAAGTGGATCATGGTAATTTAATTATTTTCAAGAGGTGGGATACTCCTCTCCGAAGGAAGCCAACCTAAGCACTGTGCTTCCGAAGACCAGGTTATTTCCCACCAGCCATGCTGGTATGGGGTTTGTGGGTGAACAGCTTCCTGCTCTATGAGGGACACGTTTCTAGGTCGTCTTGCCGAGTGGATGGCCTTACATAGGAAGAAAGCCCTGGTGTAACAGTGCTCTGCTGAGCCGGCACTCAGAGGGACGAGACAATGGATGCGCTGCACTTGGTTGCCGTGAGAAGGCTGACATGGGACCGCAGTGGCCATTAATATCACGTCTGAATCCATTAAGCGGATGTTGAGGAAGTCTCTCAATTAATTAGAGTATCGCCAAGTGTGTTTATGTAATGTTCACAGTGATGGAGCTGCACACTAAGTCCTTGGCTGGCTTATCTGCTGTTTTCTTGCTTAAGAGTCCTTGTCAGTTAAGAGACTCGAAGCTAAGACTCCGTCACCAACCCTGCTGTGGGGAAGGGGACTTTGTTTGAAAGTATTTGTCAGTACTAATGTTTGAAGCCAGCTGAAAATTTTTACTGTGTTTTGTTCTTTTTTTAATGCTTGTATTCAATTTTTGAACATTAATTCTGACTTGTGGGAGACCTTTTAGAATAACTTCTTGACTTCATTTGTTTCAAGTGTGACATAGAGGGATCTGCACCGAACGTAACCCTCACTTTGAATCTCCCAACCAACGGTCCTCCGCTCCAAGATATCGTGGTCCATCACTGCGTGACTTCCGTCGACCCTGCCATGCTGACGTCCAGTAGTGTCGAGCCACTGGATGATTCTGTGTATAACGGACCTTACAAATTTCCTTTCATTCCTCCTTCGTATTCCTGCAACTTGTGCTACTACACTTCCCAGGTAACAACATCCCTGACGCTCGCTATTTTCCAGTCTTAAAACAGGAATAAAAATATCTGTGGTGTTGAATGTGTCTGAATGAGTTTCAGTCTGATACAGACGGGTAAAATGGCTTTTATATAATAGACTACAAGGCACTTCAGGGTCTGAGTTGTCTGAGTCACGTTCAGGAGGTGCCTTTGACTGCTTGGCATGGCTGCTCTTACTTTAAATGAACCACTTAGATGCCTGAGTTAGACAAAATTAACGCAGGCCGAGGAGTCAGGTGCGTATACCACAAATCTGTGTATCACGAGCAGGCTGAAGTGCCAGACCCAGTCAGCAATTAATACGTGTTTGTTATTTTTTGAAGTACATCAGCAATGCAAACAGTATATAACTGAACCAATGATGATGGTGTTAATTTATCTTGAGATTGAATGTATTTTTTTCCAGGTTCCTGTTCCACCAATTTTGGGATCTTACCAACTCACTGAAGAGGGATCACAGTTAAAAATAACAGTTAATTTAAAGCTTCATGAAAGCATAAAGAACTCTTTTGAGTACTGTGAAGCTCGTATACCTTTTTTCAACAGGTAAAAATAAAGAACTCCTAAATAAATTTCTCTGTGATCTTCCTGAAATGGACCTATCAGGAGTCAGTATAATGGATTATGTTCTGCCAAAGTGGACACTGACCTTGCGGATGTCAGGAAACCCCCTTGGAATTCTTGTAATTTCCAAAATACAGAATTTTACCAGAATATTTGATAATGTTCTGAATACTTCCGTTGCATATCCTGTTTCGCTGTGTTTTATTTTCATGTGAAACACTGCCACAATCCTCTGGGTGGATTAAGTCTCAAGATCACTTCCAGCCCAGGGTTACCTTTTCCTTAAGACTGCTAATCCCAGCTACAGATCAGCTTATCAAAAATATAGTTATTTAAAATTAAAACGATAGTTTTTGCTTAAGCCTCTCCGACAACTGCCATGATTACGCTGTCGCATAATTATCATGGCAATTTAAAGATGAAATGATACCAAGTTGCTGATGCTGATCATAAAATGCTATCAGTGAACTAAAGACAGAGTATCAACAGCTCTTCTATGATTACTGGGTTGAGACCACAGTGTTTTGCCCCTTGCTCTGTAATTTCTTTTCTCAAATTAGCAGTGTGCTCAGATAGGTGGAATTTCTCTGTACGCACGTAAATAACATCTTTCAGCATCTGTAACAAAATGGGTGTTAACAAATACTGAATGATACTAATTCCGGTGGCTTTTTTTCCTCTGTCGTACTGCAGGGGCCCGATCGCTCAGTTAGAGTACAAAGTTAGTTACGGCCAACTGGATTTGTCACGAGAGAAGAGCCTACTCGTTTGGGTCATCGGTAAGCAGAGTACAGAATTACAGAATCACAGGGTTGTTTTGGTTGGAAGAGACCTTTAAGATCATCAGGTCCAACCATTCACCCTGCACTGCCAGGTCACCGCTAACCCCTATCCCTCAGCACCTCATCTCACGTCTTTTAAACCCCTCCAGGGATGGGGACTGCACCACTGCTCTGGACAGCCTGTTCCAGTGCCTGACCATCCTTTTTGTAAAGAAATTTTACCAAGTATTGAACCTAAATCTTCCCTGGCACAACTTGAGGCTGTTTCCTCTTGTCCTGTCAGTTGTCACACGGGAGAAGAGACAAACCCCCACCTCCCCGAACCTCCTTTCAGGGAGTTGTAGAGAATGAGAAGGTCTCCTCTCAGCCTCCTTTTGTCCAGGCTGAGCAACCCCAGGTCCCTCAGCTGCTCCTCATAGGACTTGTGCTCCAGACCCTTCGCCACTTTGTTGCACTCTCACTTCCTCCCCAGTCAGTGGGGTATAGTGTAGGCACAGCTGTATCACTTGTTACAGACGCTGTTTCTGCCTTTAGGACAGAAGTTCCCTAAATCTTTGGAGGTGTCTCTGACTGGAACGGTGTCTTTTGGCACTGCGGGCAAAGAGCACCCAACGGATGATATTTGCACTGGGAACACTGCTTATGTCAAAGTAAGTCACAGGCTCTGTGAAAAGAGGCCTCAGTCATATTTTTGTTATCATAAATTGGCTATGAAGGTACGTTGGTTTTAAGGCTGATGTAATTATTAGGCTTTTTGTTCTCAACATGGAGTTTGGTGGGTTTTTGCTTACAGGATTTGACATCCTGTCGTTTCGGAGTACTCTTGCATACCAAGAGCACATAACAGATTGCCAGTATTTGCCCAGCAAGCATGACCAATATGGTCTGATCGTGTTTTCCCTCTCTTTCTATAGCTGTATTTTAGGATCCCAGACTTTACACTTACCGGATGTTATGTAGACCAGCATTCTGTTCAGATCTTTGTACCAGGAAAACCCAAAGTTACTGCATGTGAGTTGCTAAAGATGTCACTTATTTACCTGAAAATGTATATTGAAGTTATGAACTGGATGTCAGTGACTAGAATTATGTAGCTGAAGTTGGACCAAACTTTTTCCTAGTTTGCTTGGCTCATCCCAGAAATTTTGTCCTCTGCTTTGGTTTGTTTTGGAGGGATTTTTTTGGGGTGTTCAAAGCATCCCTGGGGTAGGGACTGGCATCTCCTTTCAGAGGAAAGCTCTTAGTACTCAGTTACAAAGTCAGTCTCTCTCTTGGGCTCTGTCCCCTTTGCCCCATGTTGTTTCGCTACGCTCTGTGTACTGCAGAACTTTTATTGGGGGGCAGAGAATGCCTCTCTCTAGTCTGGGCCATGGTTCAGGACACTGGTCAGAGCCATGGTATGTGGCTTGAGCAGAACTGTCTGATGGAAGCATTTTTATTTGTAGCTCTCCCTTGCTCCTGTCAGTAACGTTGGCAGAATTCTGTAAATGCCTTTTGAAACCTCTGATCTACACTGTTAATTTTGTGACAGGACCCATTCAGTCCTAAATTGTAACACAAACCAGCAACTTTTTCATACTGAATGGTTTCTATTGAGTACGCAATCTATATTCAATTGAACAAAATCCACGCCATCCACCTGCTTTTGACTTAACCTCTGCATTTTAAGCTCATGACTGATACATTAGTAAGGTAATTGAAACTGAGACTTTAAATGTCTCATTATCAGAAATGATTTTCAAATAATAAGAGTCTTACAGTTTAAAGAGGCCATTATACCTTTTCTGTAAACTAGTAAGGAAGGATTAGTAATCTCTTAACTTGGATGAAGCAATGTCTGATCATAAGGCACCTTGTAATGTTTATTTTTCTTTCCTGATTTTTATTTTTTTAGCCCGGGAACTGATTTCTTCTGACTACTACATCTGGAATTCCAAAGCACCAGCCCCCATGGTGTACAAACCCTTACTTGACTAATGCGCTTGTGAACGGTTTTTGTATTTAAACAAAACAGCTCATGAGAGAAATGTCCACAATTCTGAGGAAATAAATATTCTCTAGCACTAGTACTTGGTGTGTTTGCTTAAAAATTTCTGTGGAGGAAAAAGTCACTTCTCTTAAAAACATAAATTGGTTAGTCCCGGTAACAGCTTAGAGAAGACAATTTGAATTGTACTTGCTATGGCCATTTTGACTTTCGTCTCTAACTTTAACTGGTACAAAATAAGTACCTAGTAATAGAGTTACAGGCTGGTACCATGTACTGGGTACCAGGTACTGAGGATGTAGAACTCCCAGTTACTTCACTGGTTTTGTAAACTATATAGCTCATGGGACGTGAAAGCTTTCGTTGTCTTATTCCTGTCCTGAAGCCACAAGAATCTGATTAGACTCCAGATTAACGGGACAGTTACAAGCAAGAGTGCTGCTATATTCCGCTAGTTGTGTACTGAATACATACGAGTCAATAATTTACAAGAATTTTAAGAGAGGGAGTACGGCATGAGCAGCAGCTTCTGGAAGTGGAGACAATGCAGGAGTCGTCGTTGCCTCTGTCAGGAGAGGTGGCGAGTGCCCTTTCTACGTGCCTGTGAACTGCATCACTCTAAAACCTGGCGTTAGTGAGGGTCCAGAGGGCTGAACCTGGGTTTTCAATTCACAAGGCTAGCTCTGAGCAGGCAAAACAAGCTGAGTTTGCTGGAGGTTCCAAAAAAGATCACTGAGATATGTTCCCTGGAAAAACAGGTGGAAAAGAACTCAATTTATAGAGGCAGACCTCTAATTTTGAGAAGAAGATTGGTATCTGCAGGAACACGGGAAATGGACTTCAGGAGAGTCATCAGGAAATGAGCAAATCCTGAAAGGCTGGTGAAAAACTAAGGAAACCTTGGAGGGCAGCACAAAAGAAAAGAATGTTGTCTAATAACTGAGCGTGCCAGCTGCTCCTGCCATACCTCATGGGTGATAAATAAAAATCAGTGATTTTATAAGGCGAAAGGTTTAAACTGTAATTTTAAAAATGCTAAGATTGAGATAGTGACCTAATGGCTTGGTTGAATGTTCTGAAGGGTGGATTTATTCCTGTGAAACATCCTGTTCATCCAGGCTGAAACTGCTACGCAGACTTAGAGCTGCGCTCTGGCCCATTTCACACAGGGCACGTGTCCAGTTCGATTAGCAGAAAATGGTGAATCCATGGTTTTGCCCGGAATCCAGCCCCTACCTGTTACAGTCATCCACATGCTGGGACACCACCCTCTGAGTGGTGAGAGGAGGTGTCTTGCATAGAAAGCGTTTAGATCATGTTCTGTACACCGGGCACCCACCACAGGACTTCAGTGTGTGATGTTTGTTTTCCACCCACCCATGGGAAAGATCACAGAATCACAGACTGGTTTGGGTTGGAAGGGACCATTCAAAGGTCATCTACCCCCCTGCAGAAGGTTGCTTAGAGCCCCAAGGTCCAACCTGACCTGGGATGGTGCCAGAAATAGGGCTTCTGCCACCTCTCGGGGCAACCTGGGCCAGGCTCTCCCCACCTTCAGCGTAAAAAATGTCTTTCTTACATTCAAAGTCTCCCCTCTTTCAGTTTAAAACCATCACCCCTTGTCCTGTCACAACAGCCCCTGCTGAAAAGTCTGTCCACATCTTTCTCACAGGCATCTTTAAGTACTGAAAGGCTGCACTAAGGTCTCCTGGAGCCTTCTCCAGGCTGAACACCCCCAACTCTCTCAGCCTGTCCTCACAGCAGAGGGGTGGATGGAGGGAAGGGGTGGGTGATGTTTCTCTAGACCTGAGCAGTTTCCTACAACTTCACGCAAGCCATCGGCTGTTTTGATTTACTGTAAGAGCTTGCTCCATAAACCTCTGGATTATAACCCCAGCACACTCGCTGCAGTGCTGTCTGCTCAGCAGAGTAAGCACTGCTTACTACTCTGTAGTAAGATAGTAAGAGACGCGGGGAAAGGAGGCTGTGTCGGCGTTCGTTTAAGCATGGCTGAGGTCTCTCTGGCAGGCTTGAGTATGCAGCGGGGCCTGTTCTTTGAAAAGCATCCACGAGTGAGGCAGACAGCGAAACAGGGCAGGTTCAAGTGGCACCACCTTACTCCAATGGTCTTTATGCAACAGCTGTGAGACACCCAGGCTGGTGGAGAAAGAGCCAGATGAAGCCTTTCTCCTGGCCTGATGGTCTAAGCTTGTCTTTTGAGAAGGGCCCACTCTCACTGATGCTTCGCAGATCTTAGTCAGGTAGTAAACTAGTAAAGTAAGCTTAGCGGTAAACTTACTAAGCGTAGCAAACTAGAAGTTTAGCAGCTAAGGTCTGTCACGGCTGAGAAAGAGGTGGAGTCCCCATCCCTGAAGGTATCTAAAAGACGTGCCGATGTGGTGCTGAGGGACATGGTTTAGTGGGGACCTGGCAGTGCTGGGGGAACAGCTGGACTCGATGATCTCAAAGATTCCTTCCAACCAAAACGGTTCTGTGATTTGGTGAGGTATCTTTAAGCGAGTGTCCCCCCCAAAATCACTGGGCCTGTTCCTCTTGCTGCAGAAGGGAACTAGTCCACCTACCACGGTTCAATGTTCTCAAAGCTGCACTGGCTGTCACCACAACTCAGTAATTAGGTGCTTTTCTAGTTTGCTGGAAGCCCTTTCCTCACACCAGGGTCCCAAGACTTGGTGGCAGCTCCAAGATGGTATATGACGATTCCTCAAGCACTTTGTGGTAAATCCCGTTACTTCAGGCAATTTGTAAGCAGCTGCTTTTCCTACATAATTCAGCACTTCCCTCCTCTGTGTTTTTATCCTGCTTTTACCAGCGTTGACTACTTTGGCCATTAGTTAACAAGTAAACGTTGAAACAACAAGGCATTGAACAGCAGTTGTCCTCTATTTATTCACACTGTCCCAGAAATTTGCCACTCTTCGTCCTATTTGTACAAGCCCTGCTGAGTCTGAAGTCACAACAGAACTCGTCAGTAAGTCCATGGTTGTCCTCCATCACTTTTGCTGTCTTCTTCAGCGCCACCTTGGAGGATGAGACAGCGCTTTAGTCAATACCCGCCGCCCCGGGCAGCCTTGTCTGTCTGACTGACTGCCATAGGCTCCCACTCACCAGCTTCCTGAATGTGCTGAAATTGGGTCCTGTTCCCCCTCTTTCCCATGGCTGGAGTTCTCCAAGCTTTATTTTACTGTCACCATCTCCCACATTGCCTCCTGCTGTCCCATCATCCATTGGCTCCTCAGCCTGGGATCTGAGCCACATATCTGAAGAAAGAATTTACCAAATAGTCAGCGTGGACAAAATACAACAGCATCTTCTAGGATGGAGAAAACCAAGCCCACCTGAAGCCATCCTGAGGTCCAACCTGAGGGCACCACGGCAGGCACTCCTGAGAGCGTGCTGCAGCCCTCACTGGCTCGCTGCACCCCAAGCCAAACCTCACTGCCCACAAAGGGGCAAACAAATCCTCAGAAAAATCAAGTCAAATACTGGCAGAGAAGTCTCGACCCTCATGGAGGTTTTTCCAAGGACTCACAACTCAACGGTGCAACTACAAATCAGATATTTTAAGGCAGAGGTCTGTCCCCTTGTCCCCTTCTTGCTTTCATGGGGACTCCTAGAAACCTGGTTGAGCTCTAGGTAATTTTTTAAAGCCTGACATGTAACAGTGAAGAACTAAACCCAACCCATTTTCTTCCCAACGAGATCAGCTGGTTGCTTTTGATTTTCTCTAGAAACCTATCTCCTCAAGATCTCTTTTTTCTTTTTTTTCTTTTTTTTTTTTTTTTTTTTAGACCAAACTTTTTTTTCGTTTT
>NW_010407665.1:20516-29327 GCF_000710305.1 Buceros rhinoceros silvestris | reverse complement strand
TTTTTTTTTTTTTGAAGTCAAAGTCTGTTTCCCGTTTGGTAGGTGACCTGTTTAATGTTTTCCCTGTGTCTGGGAACTCCTTAGTGTAATTAGCGACCTTTGAACTCCACAACTAATCCTGAGCTATTTTGTATTCCTTACTCATCTTTAAGGCTGGACCTTTCTTTTCTTTTGAGTCCGCTGCCACAATTAAAGAAGAAACAGCTGCATTTCAAAGGGATTCCAATTCCAGAAGCTTAATCGTGATTGACATGTTCTTATTCTAAGCTATAAGAAACTCTAAGAGTCCTTTCTTGGGTTAAAACTTCAATCATTTTCTAAAAAATTATCTCAATATGGATTTTATTCATTTTCTTTGATAACCATTCTTCGTGATTTTTTTAACTTGAAAGATGCTTTGAGTTTGCGATGAATATGAACTGCGCCCACTGGAGGAATGAATGGTGTCAGGCGCAGGCTAGATGCAGAAATAGCTAAATTCCATTTATTGCCAAAATCTGATTATGAAACCTGACGTCCGCCACGTAGCTTGACATCCTTCCATCTGCCCAAAAGGCAGGAGAGGTGGAAGCACTTGCAAATGAAGCCCGGGAAGGCTGGGGAGGGAGACGGCATAAAGCATTCTCCGGAATTCTACAGGGTTTTAACTCTTTTTCCCAATTTTTATGGCACAGATTAAAAAGCCATTGCCTTCCAGCCCTGGAGGAGCCCTTCCTCTCCCTTCGAGAATTGAATTCTCCATGAAAAGTCAGAGGAAAAAGCGACTGCCATAAAGCGGGGATAATTCATGTGGTTTAAAATCATCGCCACAACCCCACAACAAACTCTGTACAAGGCTGCGGTGCTTAAATCTCTTCCGAGGGCTGATCCTCGAAAATGATGGCAGCCTGTTGGGTCCCGTTATTTAATTATCTCCATCTCACTCACATTCGAATTCAGCGTGACCTTCGAGAGACGGGTTTAAAAAGGAAAAAAAAAGCCTGAAAATCTGTTGGTGTGCCTGTGTTTGCACAGATCCAGGCGTGCGGTGGGTGCGCCGATCCGCGGGCTTCGCTTCCAGCCGCCGGTATAAACCCGTACGGAAGGATCCCAAAGAGCCCCGGGTAAGGCAGCAGGCAAGCCCCTGTGTTTCTAAGACAAAGGTCAGATAAAAAAAAGGATGTTAATAAACAGCCCTCCGGTTTAAAGGGACTTTTTTTTTTGTAAGGATTACATCTTAAATTCCAACAAATCAGATTTAGGAGTTACTGAAAGTGAAATTGATCCATCCCTCAGCCAAACTTTGCAATACTTTCCTGGTCTGACATCATTTAGATAGTTAGCTGTATTATCAGATTAAAATCCATTGTACAGGGCCGCTGAAAGGAAAGGGAGCCAAAAAGCTAAACACCGCCTGAATTCTGAACCTTTTAACCTGGCTGAAGTACGTTGGTCCCTGTTATGCAAATACCTTCAATCCTCTGCTAAGTTCAGTGGAAATAATTTTCTTGAATGACAGGTTTATTCAGCACGGATTCAGTTGGCGATTAATCCCCCTTTGATCTAAGGTATTTCACTTAACTACCAGTTACCTCGTCCTGACAAAGTGCAACCGAGATTAGGGAGATCACTAGAACACGACCAGGGTGTGCATTTATTCTCCCCAACCGTTCAAAGCGAAGGGCCAAGAATGTAATCTATTCCCAGTATTTGAAGATGGAAAGTCCTGTCTCCTAAGTTAGAAAGTCAATTGAATACCAAATGGTGTTTGGTCCTGACGGAACGGGACCAACGGCTGAGACGCCGTCTTCCAAGCCGAGAGATTCCCAGTGACGGCGATTTTTGCTATCCCCTACCCTGTTTGCAGCCAGGCTTTTCCTCCCTTTTACAAAGCGATTTCAGATGAGTGTGTGGCGCGTGTGAAAGATCTCTGCTCTTGAAAAAGCAGATAAGGCACGGCATTTTCCCAGTTTAATCTGTTTAATATTATTCCTTGGATTTCACCTTGCTTTTTGCTAAAAAAAAAACCTTCTCCGCTCCTCCAGCAAGTACAGGCGTGGTGCAGTATTTTCACACCAAAACCTGTTCCTAAAGGAAAATACATCACAACAGACTACAGAAGACATTCACTAAAATAAAAGATTTAAGGCAACTGATCTGTGGTGGCCTAACATCCAATTATATTTTTTTCTTTGTGTATTCCTTCACCAATATGTTGTCTTTTCGCCGAATGATGACATCATTTTGCGGAAACGCAAGCGGCAAAAATGCTGCAGCGACCCAGACGGCACCACGGGAGCGCGGTCCTGATCCGGGGCTTAGCTGGGTCAGCCCGCGAGAAGCTGATTACGGGAGCGGGGGTAAAGCTGTGTTTTCTTACTGCGAGTGGAAAGGCGGAACAATATCATTTGCAGGATTTTATTTTGGTTAAAGTGGCTGCCGGGATTTTCACTCTGAACTCTGATTTTAGGGGGGGTGTTTGTAGGTAAATATGCCTGAGACAGGGGAGAAAAATTATTTTATTCTATTTCTAGGACTTTACCCATCCTGAGATATTAGGCAGTTCCTTGAACAAATTCCTTGTCCGCAGGATGTGTTAAAATCAACCTCCTAAAGCGAAACCGTGTATACATGTCCTTGCAGAATCGCGGCTGTATTGGGGCATTTCTGCCTTCCACAGCCAACCTCTAAACCAGCCTTCAAATATATTGTCTGGGGTTTTATTCCCTTTTGTTAAATACTTCTGAGGTTTTAGGAAGCTGCTCTGCAGGGTGAGTACCCGCGTGTGAAGGGGCTGGGGTCCCCCCACCCCGGCTGCATCCTCTCCTCATTCACTCCCGTTCCCGGCAAAAATTCCCAAAGGGTTTCCTTGCGGGATTCCTTGCCCGCAACAGCCGCAAAATCCCCCCAAAGGCTCATCGAAGGCCCCCTGATCAAGTGTGACTTGATCAGGTCAATAATACACAAACGGTTCCCGTGGGGGTTCCCTCCCCCGCACCAGCCGCAAAATCCCCCCAAAGGCTCATCGAAGGCCCCCTGATCAAGTGTGACTTGATCAGGTCAATAATACACAAACTAAGAAGGATTTGCACTCGAGACAGTAACAGCTTCTTAAGAGCCATTACAGTGTAGTGGGTTTAAGAAAGAAATCCCTTTTGAGAAACGCCAAAATCTGCAGTAACGTGATAGTCTGCGTGTTTCTGGTAAATACAATATTGCATGTACATAGGAGTCAGTTAAAATAAAACGGGAAGATTTTAAAATATTTTCTATATTGACTATATGAACTCCACAACGAGCCAGTGAGGGAGAGAAATTAAGCTCTGAAAATCAGCCCAAACTGTTGCCTGCCCAATGTTACAGCACAACAAACGCGACCCAGTGACCACGAGCAATCAAAGCCAAGCCCCGCAAACCCCATGCTGGTCTCTGAACCGCCTCGTTGGTGATAGGTAATTGATGACTCGATTTAGCTAATGACTACATTGAATTATTTAGGGACACTGGGTTATATTTATGTGAGGTACTGGAAGTGCCTCAACTGCGTCACTTGTGTTTTAAGCAAAAAGAAAAATGTGGAGGGGGTGTTCTGTCTTTGCAGTGGCTGTGTGAGTCTGTGCCCGTGATTATACTATATGTATCTATGTATAAGTACATATTATAAGTAAGATTTAAGGCAAAATATCTTAAGGCAAAATATCCGAATGGCATTTATCAGTTTCGTCGGCTGTTTTTTCCAAGTTGAGAGATAAACTTCCATTGAACACTTAACACAGGATGATACTCTATTCTGATTACCTTAAAAGCTATTTCCTAATTAATCATAGTAATCTGTTACTTTCTTAAGAGACGGGTTTGTTCAGACACCGAAGGCATCTACAGCATCCCCAGTGAGCAGATTATTTTCCCTTTTCAGCCCTTAGCAGCATTTCTAGACGACAAATGCCTTAAACCACTGCACAGAGCTCTGATTTAAATACGATGTACAATAGGTCAATGCCCTAATTTCTAGAAAGGGCAGGGATATATTAATGAAGGGAGAACTTTTCTCTACTCCAGCAAGGCTGCAGTTTTCACGGGAAAGGCTCAACTTCTTCAAAGGCCTTTTCTGCCCCCCGGTGGTGACACCAACCCAGCGCTTCAGCTGCAAAAACCAGCCTCGCAGGAAGGGACGGGACTTATTTGTCATGTACTTCTGTTGCTTATATACCTCATGTGTGTTATCCGGCTGCTCGCTGGTTCACTGGTGCAACTGGAGTGCTGCACCATTCTATCGTGTGAGCACTGCAAACACCTTGGCTCTGCTGCCTTGGATCCAGCCTTCCTGGTTTCCATCCTTTTCATTTTACTCTTTCATTTACTGCTCCTCTAGGCAGATGGTTCTTCGGAATTTGGCTAGAGGTAGCTTAATTTGGGGGATGGAAGAGGGTTGGGAATGACCTTGTTGCTGAAGCCCAGAGTGGTCCCATCTTCAGCCCGGGCCACCGCAGCTCTCTGGGACCGCCCGGGAGAGCAGAGGTGCTGGGAGAACCTCTGATGACTACTACGAGCTGTGCAAAGCTTTGAAATGGACTCGGGATTATATTCACTAATTGCTGTGAAATCCCTCTGCCACTTGCAGGACTGCTCTAAAGTTTCTTCCAGTTTTCCAATCCCCACCTGCAGGAGCGCAATATTATGCACCTTTCACCCCTAAACCTCATTAAAAATGCAATAGCAAGCATGGACTGTGATTTTTGTTTCCATTTATCTACTTATTGGCAGAAAAAGTGTGTCCGTATTTAACTGAAAGTCAGTAGAAATAGGTCAGGCTCCCGTTGGTATCGTTATATTTAGTGATACTGGTGAGTGAGCTGAGTTTGCAGATGAAGCAATTAGAGAAATAACGCTTCGTATTGCTAAAACATTTGGCCTCAAGTCGCAGAGAGAACAAACAGCATGAAATAACATCAGTTCATTCCTACAAATATGCTTCTCAAATCACTGCACTCCCAATCCTGCCTCCAATGCATCGATTATGCTTCTCAATCTCATTTGTGTCTGTCCAAGGAGCAGGCTGGAGAATAACTGGGGCCGCATGAAGGGAGTTTGATTGTCCAACCCATTTGAGAAGAGAATCGGAGGCTATCACCGGGGGAATAAGTCATCTCTAGACATTTCTTCACCTTCTCAACAGGTGCACGTATCTGTTTCTGCAGCCGAAGGGAGCCGCTTTCCTACATGAAACCGTAGATCCGCAGGCAAGCTCCTGGTGGCACTTCTAATTCAATTAACTTACTCACTGGAACTCCCGGAGAAACTGAATATGACGAGAACAAGAGGAGAAGCCGGGCCAAATTAATAGGACGAGATCCTTTTACAGGCTGGCCAGCAATCCTGATCAGCGGCCCTGAAAAGCAAATTGGAACGAGCAAATTGCTGTTGAAAAATTCTTTCAGCACTCAGCTGTTGCTACTCAGCCGGTCATTGCCGGGAGTCAGAGGTTGAGAAATCCCGGGTTGGTGCTGACAATGGAGGCATTATTATGACAAACATTTACGTTTTATTTACTGAAGTGTTGGAGGTAGATTAGTCTCATCTTCGACCGCTCTGGATGGGCTGCACCATTCTGAGGGAAGACTAGTGGAAACAAGCATTTTATTGTGGGGGAAAGAAATAAATCATATTTCCCACTCCCAGGAAACTCAGGTTTTGAAGATTGCACTCAGGAGAAAGCTTTCATCCCCCCAGGCCGCCTTCTTTTTAGGAAAAAGCATAACACGGGGGATTTTTGCTGATTACAAATCAAGTTCTCTTAAAAAATAAAGTCATTTTACACCTATGGCTGACCTGACGTGCTTTGTGCAAAAGTCGTGCTGCTTTCCTTCACGGAGACCAGGGTACGTGGCAAAGGATCTGTTCAAAGTGTCCAGTCAAAGCTTCATACAGATGCAAACTAGTGTGTGGGTATTGTTTAAGCGGTTGTGTAATTAAACACAGCGATCACATACGCGTGGGATATTTGTTAGCTCGTAAAAAGAGTAATTGCAAGTCCGTAGCCACAATTTCCACCGAACCTTTTGGCTTTAAATAAGCAGTGGAGAAGGAGAGGGCAGGGAAGCTGAGCTGGGGGAGCGGGGCAAGTAGCAAATCACACGCATGTCATCAAACATCTTAGTTCTGTTTATGTCCCGGATTTTATTCTGTAGATACCAAAACACCGACGCATCTGTAGAATGAAATGTTGGGAGACAGAACATGCCCAGTTACAGCCCAAGTGAATGGTTTCAACTGGAAGAATAATTCCAGTGATTAAGCTGTGAGTTCCAATCTCTCGCAGCAGTGCTGCTCATGTTTCTGGGGAAGGCTCTGACCTCAGATGTCCAAGCGGGACCATCTCCATGAGTCTAACCTAAAAAGCGTAGGGCTTGCTGCGACGGATGAACAACATCCATTGCCACCCTCTCGGCTCCTGCCGAGGCACAGGGCACACTGCAGAGAGCGGGTCTGGTGCTGATGTTTTTCACCGCAATGACCTCAAATCCAGCTCTGTCCTTGTCAATTATTTGGGAAAGCTAAGCCCCAAATCCTTTTGCTCTCTCCTGCCGCTCATGCCTGCTGGCCCACAGACAAGAGCCAAGGGAGCGCTTGTTCACAGGGAAGACTTTTTTTCATTTTTTCCATGGCTTCCTTGTCTTCTCACCATCTGGGGCAGAGTGGAAGGAAGGATGAGAATGATGGCAGAAGCCAGTCCTTGATCCTTAGGTCAGGAGAGTGCTGGCCACAGTCCCAGGCTCAGCACAGTCCCCAGGGGTAGGATTTGTGTGTTGGGTGCTCTTGGCCAGTGAGGCTGCTGGTGACCTTCATGCTCATTTCTCTAGAAAGCTGTGAGCTTCCAGCGCTCTTCTTCCACAACAGAGACACCACACTTACCCAGCCCACCTTGGCATGAGGCATGGTATCAGGCAGCGGCTGTGGCCACAATCATGCAGGGCAAAAGCATTTTGGAGGTGGTCTTTGCCTGTAGATCCCAAAGGGGTGCACTCCATGTGCCACATCATCTCTTCTGTCCCACACTCCAGAAGCAGCAGGAGAGTAAGTCCCAAAGCAATCCAGCAAGCTGCGTCTTGCAGCACACACACTCTGGTTCTTCCTGGGCAGCAAAGGCTAGACAGAGCGTAACAACTCCAACTTACACTGGAGGTGTGATGCCTCACTCATCCAGCCCTACAGTCTGGGATGACGGCCAAGGTCCATCTTGATCTCCAGAGCTGCACCAGCTTTCATTGCAATGAAACCAATCGGGCCAGCAAAGCTACTGCTGCAAGACTTCTGTGCCTACAAGGAGGTGTTGCTTTGGTTTCTTTCTGACGGCCCAAAACTGGCATAAAGCATTTTCTCTGCCACTGCCCTTCCATGTTCCCTCTTCTTCTGTGGCTGGGTGATGGTGCAGCCCCAAAGCTGCTACCAGCAAGTTTCATCTTTATTTATCCCCAGAGAAACGGTGTAGGATCCCTTTCCACACCCTCGTAAGCCCAGAGCAACTCCAGCAGCGTGAATAGTTGGACTACTGACGCCTGGTCCAAAGAGTAAGGTCACTGTATTAAATTCTTTGCACCTTTTTAAGTCCGGTGACTTTATTTAAAGCATTCAGTATTTTCTATCATTTTTGTTTCAACTTATTTTTAGCCTTTTCTTCTCTGTCAAATGTATTGAAGCTGACATAATTATCGCTCTGACTTCCCCAAAGGCATGTATTTACCTACTTGTTAAAAGGCTTTTTCCATGCTGCCATGCTGTTGCTGTGACAAGATGACTTTGAAGGCACAGTAGGTAAAATAATATTGTATATTGCACAGCAACCCCAACAACGGAATGTTAATTTAACCAATAAAGTAACCACATCATAATTATAATAATCACTATTCCTTATCTCTTAACGGGGCTAAAAGTGGAATTCAGAGTTGCCATGTAGCGCTTGTCAGCTCTGAAATTACTACACTAATCAGTCAGAGCAGCGAAGTTTTTACCCCACTGCCTCTCACTCACAGGAAGTGAGGAAAGGATTCTCTGGAGGAGACCAGTAGCCATCATCTTGACCATAGCCATCTTGACCATAGCCATCATCTTCTTCCTCCAGCTCCCTTCTTCTCCAGCTTTCCATCCTGCTATGATTTTCCTTGTCAATCAATGGGACATTTGGGAGGGTGTTTGAGATTTTTCTGTCCTAGTACTTCTCCAGCTGCTGTTAATGTATCTCTCTGCTCTATAGGACTAGGAGTCAAGCAAAACTGCCTCCTCTAAAGCAACCAATTTCAAGATATTAACCCCGAGGAGCAGCTGAAGGGTAACACCATCACCCACAGAGCAAGGGGAGCTCCCTGTTTAGCCAAGCCCAGCTGACATCACAGGTTGGACCTACACTTCATCATGTTCTGTGCTGGGCCATGCTGGTCATCCTCATCATCCAGACTGGGACAAGTTTGAAGAGCATGTGGTTTCCATCTTTTTTACAGGTTTTCATCTTCCATCAAAAATCGAGGTTCGAGAGTGGCAGTGCTCAGGCAGGTCTCACTCTGGTAGCAAGTCATACAGGGGGTGAGTTGGGACATACCCTCTGATCAGGTCATTTGAAATCATCCATGAGATTTAGCTATTATTCTTTTGTGCTTCTAAACCTCTCCACTGCCTTTGAAAGTCCCATCCTGATTCTCATTCCCAATTGCACGTAAATGAAGAGATGCCAAGTTCGCTTTTAGGCTCAGAAATGAGCTACTGAAAATACAGTAGATCTGTAGCAATGATGGACATTTAGGAAGGCAGAGACCTTACAGTGGGAAAGAAAGGGAAAGA
>NW_010407665.1:14068-20417 GCF_000710305.1 Buceros rhinoceros silvestris | reverse complement strand
GAGAGAGGAGAGTCTTCCTGTGTTCGTAGGCATGGCAAAGAGATATGACAATGCTGCAAAACCTGTGCTTCGCTTTTGCTGAGCAGCAAGTTAGAAAAACTGTGGTTCGGTGTAGCTTGAGGGAGGATGATCTAAAGCTGTACAAGGGAATTAGCGTGTCTTAACCCATGGCTGCTCCCCAAAATGGCCAGGCAGGAGCCGTCTCAGGGTGGTTATCTCAGCCCCAGAGAGGAAGAGTCTGGCAATGCAGATCTCGCTGCTTGGAGCAGCAATGAACCCTGTTGCCCAGGGTCCCACACGTGGTATGGGGACACCCACAAGCAGGCTCAGGAGGTCCAGGGACTGGGCTATGCTTGGGAACCCCATCCAACTCGAGTGAAACAGGCTCATTTTCCTGACCTTACAACCCCCCCGCCTCCCCACCCCCTTCCATGGCAGAGACGGGGTGGTTCATCTGAGCACAGGCTCAGCATTCAGCAAGGTCAAGCTCAAAAGTCTATGCTGGGAAAGGGCCACAAACCCTCCTGAGATGTGGGGCAAGACTTTTACTGCAAATAGACGTGGACAGGAGCAGGCAGAAGAACCCGTAGATACGTCAGCACAGTGCTAAGCCTGGACTACTCCCTGCTCCTGCTCCAGACGTGGCTTCCAGACCAAAGATACCTGGGGCCCTGTCGGCCAGGAGCCCCTGGGGTACAGGGGTGGCTGTTGTCCCCCTGAGCGGATGGATCTGCAGGTGATCCCAGGAAGGTCTCAACATCCTCTATGCGGGCTTTGTGAGGATAATTACATTTCAGACTGAGCGGCGTTGAGATACTCCAGCACCACGGGCCTGTGCGAGGTCTGAAATCAGAGTTTTCTCTTCTCACATTTTATGGGGTGTGGACATAAAGCCAATCCACAGACCAGGCCAAATCCCGCAGCCAGGGGCCAATCTGGCTTCTGACTGCGATCCTCAAGCTAATGCTAACTTGTCATAGAGGCAACAGAAAGAGCAGAAATGAAAAATGTGGAGAGAGGGCCTGGGTCCACACTAGAGTCGGTTTTGAATTTTTATGTGAAAATTGGTCTCTGACTTTGCAACCTGCCGTACAATCAGCACACCTAACACTTGCTACCGGCAGGGTTTCAAGATACCACGGTCTTTCGCTTGCCTAAAAGTGCCATGGAGGCAGCAGTACTTCAGTTTGCCTGGTGAATCCTGGACCGCAGTCCTTACACTGCACCGACCACATCACGCTGCAAGAGAAGAAACAGCTCTTGGAGAGGCCAGCGGATGCTGTAAGCCGAGGCTCAAATTGTCCTTTTGCGCTTCTAGCCAATAGGAATCCAGCAAGATTTTCCCGTATTTCCCGTTGCTACTTCCAAAGCTGATCTTTCTTCTTTCTTCTCTGGGGCTGGACACCAAAGAACTCCCCACAGCGAATCCACCTTTCCTCCAGCTAGTGAGGAAATGTACCAGCAACTCTTTCCTCCGCGTCAAAAGAGGGGGGTTTAAGCCGTCTCCGCATGCCTTCTCCTCACCCCGGCGCTCCCAAGAGCATTTAACACCAGATCCGCAACACGCACGGCATTTCCCAGGTCTCAGTGGAGAGAAACCTGCGTTGTCACCAGCAAATGCCACACCGTACGTTCTGGGGACTAACGGCGAGAAAATGTAACCGTGCCTCTTTTTAATTTTCTCATCAGGTTAGAGGCAAGTACGTGGTAGGGGTTAATTGTCAGAAACTTTAATTGTTACCCTATGACTCCTGCTTCCCTTGTGTGTTAGTGGCACGCAGTCAGGGCTAATAGTGAGAAAATTTGACGGCAGCTCTACCACACTCTCTTCATTAGGCTAATGGAACATTTTCCTCTCATTTTCTCCCCAGGGTAGCTGTAGGAGTGCTACCTTATAATTGTTGCTCTTACTGTAATTGGCAGTAGTAGGAGGATGTATAATCTCATTGTCTTTCCTGTGCGGTGGTAGATTTATTTATGACCTATTGACAATTCCCAGCCAGCAGCTGCAGCGCAGTGAGTGTTGCATTAGCCTTTCCCCCCAGCAAAGGAAGACTGCACAAAGGCTGTTATTAACTACAAAGTACATGAACCCAAGATGTCCCACGGGACCAAATACTAACATCAGTAATGGCAAACAAAGGAGCTGCTGACCCCGAAGAGACATGGGTAACTTGTTCCCAAGAGTAAAACCGACCTTTGTGGATTCTCGCGGTTTCTGACATGCTTCATCTCACCGGTAAACTGCAAAGGGTTAAACTCACCTCCAGAGCTGCTTCAGCAAACTAACACCAAAGACGGACCAGGCTGTCTTCGGGCAGGTGCCCCATTGCCTTGCACCAGTTTGGTGAGAAAACGAGGTCTTACTTCTGCAGAGCCCATAAGTAAGCGGTGGGGGGTACTTCAGCCCCACTCAGCAACACTGAGGTTTCAGTTCCAACTTTGGAATTTGCTGAACAGGGACCTAAACTGGTTTGGCGTGAGTAAACCTGATCCTTCCTCCCAAATGTGACTCTTTGGATCCAAAAGCAGCGTGTAGGTGGCAGCTGCTGTTGCCAGGTTGCTGGAAGATGCAGCTTTCTCACGGATGACACCCTGCAAGCAGCATTTCCACCCAAGGCTGTCAGCGATCTTATTTATGCCTCCGTGTCCTTCCCATCTAAAAGCTGCTGCTCCTTTTGCCCCCAGCTCCAGAGGAAGGCTCCTCGTGTTTACTCACGGACCAGCGTTTTCACAGCAGCAGCCTCAGACCTTTCAGCTTGCTGGAGTCAGGGCAAGCCGTGAAGCTCTCCAGGCTGGAGGAGCGTCCTCCTGCAACAGCCTGTGGACGGGTGCTTATCCAACGGGCCCAGCAGAGCCAGGATCAGGCCCCGAGCCGCTGTCTTAGACTGTGCTACAGCCCCCACTGTGCCATGCTGCTGCTCCACGAGCACCTCGGGTGGAGAAAATAAATAAAGGTAAGTAGTGGTGTAAGTCAGCGTGGGATCAGAGCCTGAATGAAGCTAACGCAGACCCCTGCCATTGTCTGTTTTTCAGTAGGTGACGTGATTTTTTTTTTCCACCTCCCATCCTCAAAGCAACATCTGGAATACCCCCGTGTCTCCAAAATAGGGAGTACATGAAAAGCAAATCTCTCGCCTTCACGCTACTAGCTTTATTTACTTATTTTTCCATCTTCCCTCTGCTTTTCAAAAAAGCAAAGAAAAAAAGAGGGAAGAGAAAAAAACTGACCCAGATTCACCAGCAAAGCAAAAAGAAAAGAAAAAAGGGGAAAATACGAGATATTTGTATCTTGTTTCATGCTTACGAGAAGGGTCCTGCTCACCTTTGCACTGCTGAGCCAGGTCTATCCGTGCTCCCAGCTCTTCCCAGCCCAGGCAAGGCCAGTTTAGAGCTGGTCAAGGGCGTTTCTCAGCAAGCAGGATTTTGTCTCGCAGAGGCATTTGCCAGCTATGCCTGGGAATGTGACCTACGTAATGAGCTTTACCATTCGCCACGTCGCGTGCGGGAGCTATTTTGGGAGCTGAACCAGCTTTCCTCCCCGCTGAAATGCTTTGAACTCGGAGGGGTTGTCTCAGGGACAGCTCTAACGATGAGAGCCATAACACCCATCCTGACATATTTAGCACAGTCCACGGTGGAAGCTCTCCCAAGAAAGTCTGGGATTTTCGAAGGGAACCTCGTGTCTTTGCATAAGGTAGGAGATCTTGCCCATCCAGAGGCAGAGATGCTGGAGACAAGGTTGCCCGTGCTCAGCTGGCACTTGATGTTTAACATGGTGGGAAACTGAAGCATGTAGATGCTCTGCAGGGGTAAGAGCCTGGGTCGTCGCGTGAGAGCAGAAGCCGTGGTGGCCCTGGGATCGTATCCTGAAAACAAAGTTGTCAAAGAGGAACAGGCACATCCAGGAGGAGATGGTTGCAGAACCTGTGGTCTTTGCAAACCCCCTCTCGAGTCTTGCATACCCCAACATAGGGACCACCCTGCCACATTTCTTCAATCCCACCATTGATCCCACCCCTCACCCTTTGTCAACACCTAAGCCAGAACCTGTGGTCTTTGCAACCCCCCTCTCGAGTCTTGCATCCCCCAACATAGGGACCCCCCTGCCACATTTCTTCAATCCCACCATTGATCCCACCCCTCACCCTTTGTCAACACCTAAGCCCTGAAGCTGGACTGTTTGTTCTTCCCTTCCAGTCCTCCCAATCAGAGCCTCACCGGGTGCCGGTGGAAGTTTTGTTTGATGAGAGAGAAAACCAGTGGCTATCAGCACAGGATCAGCCCCCACCGACGGCAGCACACACGTATCGATAGACAGGATGGATTTTTGGTGTCAGAAGAGTGGTTTTGCTTATCTTTCACTGCACACAGATGAGCTTATTAAAGCAAAGTAGGTCAGGCACATGGTGTAACAGTATGATCTATGTAAAAGGCACTGGGAGGTGTTCATTGTGCCGACACACTCCACTGCTGACAGATTTATTCCTCTTCATAGGAAAAGACTCAACCAGAGTCAAATCTCCCAAACAAAGGCAGTAGCAGGCTCCCCACTACATTCAGTCAGACCAAGCTTTCAGCATCATTCACTGGTTTGAGAATATTTTAATGAGTCCACAAAAGGAATTACTCTACGGAAAAAAAGAAGAAACAGAATAAAAACTAGAGCACAGTGACGACTCCGGAAAGAGGATGAGTTTATTTCCCCATGCTGCAACAGTTCATGTCATCAGTGAAAGGAATTGCTATTGCTCTACCACAGCCAACCTCACAAATGCAAGACGAGCCACACGGTCACGTGGTTTAGCCTCACACCTGGGAAAAAAAAATCTAACATTTTACAGGCTCCTGAATATGAAAAAAATATGATTTTGCAGTACGTGAGACTCGTCTGCATTGTGGCTGGGCCTCATTCTTCCCGACGCAGCTGCAGGGGCATGAGCAGACACATCTGCTCCCTCACCCAGCTGAAAACCAACCAGGTTTTCTCCTCCTTCGTTCTCAACTGCATCCTCTCCCCGCCCTGACTGGATGCTGACACAAACCTGCAGGATACAGCCCAGGACTTCATTTCACCTCCTCGGCAGAAGATTATTTTCATTTAGGTATTAGCTAACCCCGACATCTCACTGGGGGGCAGCTGGAAGCGGTCCCCCCTCCAAGCGGTGTTAGATCCAGCAGAAGATGTCTGCCTCTGGCCGGCGGAGATAATCTCTCCCTCGTGTGCTCCCCAGCGACAGGCACCATCCAACGTTATCAAATCCAGCTCGTCTGCGTGACTGCCTCTTGCTCAATCAGCAGCTTATTTAGAAAAGTCAGTTTGCTAATTGAGAAAAGTTTAATGAATTTTTGGTGTATGAGTTAAAAAAAAAAAAGTAAATTGCTTTATATTACCAATGTGTTCATTTGAAAAATTCATTACCTTTATGTATTGTGTTTTCGTGTAAATACCTCTGCCAAAATGTATTAGCAAAGAACACAATATTATGGTTCATGGTTCATGTGGTATCTGAAAGGAATAATTGTATAACTAATCAGTGAAAACAAAGTAAATGTTCCTCTTGAGCTTGTGCAATAAAAAACTGAATTAAAACTATTCAGGCTCAAAAATGCAAATACGCCATGTTTCCCATCAGCAAGAAAATAAAAAATTAATATTTAAAAACCTTACAGGAGATCCAGGGTCTCCGGGATTTTCTGCCAGTATCATCCCAAGGCACCAGTCCTGTCTTTATTCAGATCACTTCTCCGTAACTCACCATCCCACAGCCCCAGCAAATAGGGTAGTTTATTTTTTGGGGGTGGTTTTTAGTTGCAAGTTTCTCAAAGGTTCTTTCCAGTGTCAGGGCAGAACAGGAGGAAGGTGAGGCAGGGAAACAGCCCCAGGGGTCTCCCAGAGAACAACCCGCTGCTGAAGTTTGTATTTCAATGTACTCAGAGCAGATGACTGGTGCGTTTGTAACTCAGATTCAGTCCTAGGGGAGGAGAGCTGGGGCAGGAGACTCCAGCCCGAGCTGCCATCACCATGAGTGGCTCTGAAACGGGGCAGAACTAAGGGACCCCAAATTTGCCCTCTACTCTGGGCACTGCTGCATCTCAGCTCTGCTCCGACAGCATCTCCTGGGAACAGTGGGACTCGGTGACCCTTCTCGGTGTGTAGTAGTCATCTCAGAAACGGTAGAGCACCAGGGCAGGACTGTGCCGTTACCAGCACATGTCCTCCGCACAGACCCGGGAGGGAGTGGGGAAGCAGAGGGAAGGGCTTGGGAAGGATTTGATCTCCCTGCTAAGAGCACAGCAGAGTCATGGCCAGCGCTAAGCAGCCGGTGGCAACGGCCGCTCGCTGGCA
>NW_010407665.1:522-13950 GCF_000710305.1 Buceros rhinoceros silvestris | reverse complement strand
GCGCAAACCAGCCAGTGGCAATGGCCGCTCGCTGGCAAGATCCAGTGCAGCTCCCATCCAGACCCTCAGCGGTTATCTGGGGTGATCGTGAAATGCAGGTAGGAAGCAGCCAGCAATACCTCTAGGTAGGAACACCGATGACTTAAAATTATTTCTCAGTTGTGAAGCCACTCACGTATCTCTTTTCATGTGTATATAGCTCAGACTGGGAGCATGAGACAGCTTTTCTCACTGATTTCACGGAGATCCCTGTCCTTACACAGGCTGCTCCGAAAAGCCACAGGTCAGAGCTATCCCAGCATGGTTTGGTTTCTGGGAAGCAGAGGCTGGGTGAGCAGCATGGCCCATACTACTGGTACAGCAGGGCCACAGGGAACAAACCAAGAGGAGTCCTCCTGACCCTGGGCACTCCCAAAAAGGAGGAGAAAGGGAGGTTCTGCCCATTCTACAGAGAACCCCATGTGGTCACTGGTGATTTTTCTGTGATGGGCTCCAGGACCACAGGCAACACGCAGAGCTGGAGCCTCCCGGGTGGTGTCTGCCTGTCCTGATAGTAAAAGGGGAAAAAAGAAAAGAAAAAAAAAATCCACTTTCAGCACCACTTTGGGACTTTCTAATTTTCATGGACAAGTGCCAACACCTTTTTCATCACTGAGGTACTAGCAGGGCTGCAGGGCATCACCCCACAAAACCCCAAAAAAGAGACGGAGGCGGAGGAGATTCAGCGCAGCCAGGCCGAGTGCCAAGGCATGGCACAAGGCGATGGAGAGCATCCAAAGCTGCTCACCTGCGCAGGACGCATAGGCAGAGCTGCCTCTTCCCAAGATGAACAAAGTCATCCAGGATACCCCGTGTGGGGTGACACAAATCCTGACCCTCTTATGCGAGTGGGGGCCCAAACCCCCCACCCTTTGGAGCAGCAGCTGGGGTGTCCCTTTTCCCAGAGCCAGGCTCATTCCCGCAGAAGGGTTAATACCCTCAGTGCTAAATTATTAAGTGCACGCACCACGCTGTGAGCCAAAGCTGGATGAAAGCACTCACACAGGCTTTTTACAGCATTTCGGGGGCTACCACAACAGCCTTGACTCATTACGGCCGCAGTGGCTGAAATGTATTAGCTGGTGCCTTCTCAGTGGGACGAGTTCAGGTCCTGAGCAGGCAGGACAAGCCTCGGGGCCACCTCGGCTCTTCTGGGCTGCTGTGTGCAGGAATGGTCTCGTTCAAGTGTGCACTAGCTCTGTCTAACCACAAGAGTGTGCCTGCACCACAGGTTTGGGGAAATGCTGTCATTTTAGAATCAGACTCACAGAACGTTTGGGTTGGAAGAGACTTTAAAGGTCATCTAGTCCAACCCCCTGCAGGGAGCAGGGACATCTGCACCCAGAGCAGGGTGCTCAGAGCCCCATCTTGCTATGATGATGTCAAACCTCTCCTCATCTGCAAGAGAAGGGTCCTGGCTCTACCTTCCCACCCACACAGGATCCCCCAAAACATCACTGTCCTTTCTGGAAGTCACCCCACTCCTCCTGGCCCCCAACCACTACTGCTCCCCACCCCCCATCTTGCACCTGCTTTGCCCTCAGAAGAAACGGCTTTTACCCAAACCACTAAGAGAAGGTGTAGCTGTCCTAGGAGGGTCTTGGTCCTCCCCTCACTAAGGACCAACTATGATTTTCTGTAGGCTTGGCCCCCAACCACTACTGCTCCCCACCCCCCATCTTGCACCTGCTTTGCCCTCAGAAGAAACGGCTTTTACCCAAACCACTAAGAGAAGTTGTAGCTGTCCTAGGAGGGTCTTGGTCCTCCCCTCACTAAGGACCAACTATGATTTTCTGTAGGCTTGGAGAGAAGAACTAGGATTTTGGAGCAGGTACTGGTTTTGTCACGTGACTGAGTAGGGGTTTTCTGCCCCAAGGACATTCTTATTTTCAGGCACACAGCACTGGCCATCAGTAATGTTCCTTAGAGCTGTAAACTCCAGAGGTGAGTCCCTGCATCTGCAGGGTGGGATTCTTCTCACCAGTCTTTAAGGGGTGTCCTAAATACTATCTTCATCTGAGCTGATCACTCAAGTTCTTTATTGTAAACAAGTATTTCTAGGGTAAGACCCACCTGAGCTGCTCCAGTAGGTGGCTGTAGGATGAGCAAGGACTGCAGGATTAAAAAGAGTCTTTCAGCCCGTGTAGAGGGAGTCAAGGGTGTCTAGACCAGCTCCAAGTGTTGGTGCTTGTAGACATTGAGTTTGGTCAGCAAATCTCACCCCACTGTCTGGATACGACAGTTGCTTGTATGACACTTCAGGGTAGGGTATCTCCCGGAGGATTATTTTAGGCGAAGCCAACCTAATTTGGAAATTCACTCCTGCTCTGCACACAGGACTGTTCATATCCGTCTGTCACTCACTTATCTGGGACTGATTGCTCTGAGCATGGCTTGATCTCAGATCATTTCAGCATCAACTCCAAGCCCTTACTGCAAGCACTCTGTTTTTCCAGTGTCCTCTGAATCAGCTTGTGCCAGAAGTAGGAGGTGGTGGGGCGGTGAGTCAGTGCTGCATAGCTTCATCTTCTGCACAGATGGGCAGCCATCTGCAGCCAACACCAGCGGCAAGGCCCAACACATAGGCAAGAGGGTTTTATCTGCAGAGAGAAGATGGGCTTCAGAGTAAAGCTCCGTGCTTTTAAATTCACAGTGACCTATGTCCCAACTGATAGAAGTGATTGCTGACCTCCGTAGAGTTGAGACTTTTCACAACACCCTGCTCCATATGGCAGCCTCACGCTGAGGATCCTCAGATTCGGAGCTGAACACTCCTGCGTCCACGGGGATTTGGATGGAGCTGTTTGGGATCCACTGTGGGAATCAAGCCAAGCTGCCAAGTCGTGGGCTTGGTGCGAAGCCGAGCTCCCTCAAAGCAAAGGTGATGGGGAAGACGGAGTCGGGTTGGCAGTAGCTCCCTGTCATTTTCCGTCACGAATGAAGACCCAACTCTGTGGCAGTTGCCATCTGTATCATCCTACTTGGACACTGCCATTTCTCTGCATGGGATGCAGGCAAAACAACGCAGCCAAGATAAACATTTGGTTCAAAAAGTGCTCACAGCCTACCAGGAGCAAAACGGCATATTGCTCCTCTGAAGGTCAGGGTACCTCCTGGTGCCCTGTCTAACCTCCTCAAAAGGGATCCGCTGGCCTGTCCTACCTGTTCTTGACATCACCTTTTCTCTACATATGGGAGGGAGGACGGAACACAACACACATGCTGTGAAAACAGGAGAGCAGAGGGCGTTTTGGAAGCTACCTACCTATTTCATCAGCAGTGGTCTCTTGGCTCTCCACCTATTCAGTGTCTCAAATAAGCTCATTTTGAAGAGCTTTTGTTGTATTAATTCAGCAGAATCGCTCCTGTGTGCCTTTCATGGGGGGAAGAAGTTGACGTCCTCTGTGCGTGCACTTAAATGTCTTCTCCCTGTACTTTGAGGAGCATATTCTGACCGGGCCAACCAGATCTGACCTGACTCTCCCAGCCACGGATGGATTTGGACAGTTTTTCTTGTCTTCATCCCGCTTCTTACACAAGAGTCAAACATTGTAGCCAATAAACCAAACGTGGTGAAAAATAACTCTCCCATATAAATAAGTGTATCTTACTTTCAAATGTCTTGAATAACAGCTTACAGATGAGGCACTGGGCCAGAGTAAGTTATACCCAACAACGTCTGGAATATAAATGAGGCTGACAAATAACCAAGTGTTAAACATCTATTAGTTATTCTGATGGTCTTTAAAAGAAATTCTTGTGGATTATGGCAGAACACAGTTCTGCCCTCTCTTTCTCTGCCCAGTGTATCACTCACCTTCCTGAGTTCTGCTGGGAATTGAATTCCTGTTTCCATAGAATTATCAACACCACCACCTCCCCCCCTCCCCACCCACCCCCCAATTTCTTTCCTGAGCAGGTAACAGCCATTAGAGTCTATCGTTACACATATATATTAATTATTTTTTCCCCTGTTGGTTATTTGGTACTTATCAACACAGAATTCCCTTGGAGTTCACCCTACAGTCACAAGGTGTTGTGGGATCTGCCGTCTTCCCTTGACACAGATCTATAGCTTTGACTAGCCCATGTCATTGTGCTCTACCAGCAAGCTGCGGCACCTCAGAAATCCCTTTCTTTTCTGAACAGCTTGACTAGACCTTAAGGGGATCCTGCTTGGTAAGACTCTCTCTGCTGAAAAATGACGATTATTTCTAGATTTCCTCTCCTCTCTCCTTTAGTAATTCCTGACATGGCTTACCTCTTACTCCACCATAACGTCATTTCTTAAAAAAAGAAATTATTGCAATAAATCTGCTGAGAAGCTTCCTGCAGTGGCTGATCTTCCCCATTTTGGGGGGCGGGGGGGATTGATTGGCTGATCTTCCAATATTTCCAGACAGCCCAGTGTAATATTAGACGGGATGTCTTGCCAAGTTGCCTGCCACTGGAACGAGACCTGTCAGTCTGGTTTCCAGGGCACCCCTTCCATCACCCAGCATCATAACCGCACTGAACCGCACTGATTCAACCCACAAGCGCTTTTTACCCTGTCTCCAGCGCTGGCCAAAGTGAACACATCACTTCGGTACAGGAAGAGGATGAGCATAAAGTGATGTTTCCTCTGATACCATCTCACACTCCAACAATTTGCCTCTTGGGGAACTTCCTGAGCTTGCAAACTGCTAGATACCCTCAGTCGATGCCACTCTCTGGCCTCCTGAACCCACGTAAGCCGCTGACATGCACAATTCCACCTTGATCTCCAGCCTTCTGCCATCCACCTGTACGTACATCTGTACATACCTCCCTCTACATGCAGAAAGGAACCAGACTGAGGCACTCCAGCTGGAGCGAGTCATGGGTGTACATCATGACAAAACAACGTTACAGTCCGGTGTCACGTTGACCGCTTTCCATTCCCCTGGTAAGCGTCACCGTCTTCGTGAGACTTCTCTTTTTTTGTAGCATTTCTGACACTTACTTTTTTCTCTTTATAATATTCAAATTCAGGAAGTTGGACATTTTCTACCCTGAATGTTTCAGAGGATGCTGGAAAACATCCAGTACTCATTTTACCACTTTACTTTTTGGCCAGATTTCAGTGTAGCCTTTTTTTTTTTTCTATCATGCAGAATTAAAAGATCATAAAACAGGTTAGGTTTTCGTCTGGTTTATTGTTATAAATAATCAGTTTAATTTAGTCTCCCTTTGTATTCTCTTTTCACAGACTTTGCAATCAGTATGTTTACTAGCAACTGAAGACATCATGAATAGATGTGTGTGTTAGAGGATAAATGCAGAAATTACATTTTTAATTCACTGACACGAGTGTTCACCCCTACAGCACAATTTGGAGATTTTAATCAAGAAACAAAAACTCGCGAGCCCAAACAAAACATCTTGACTTTCTCATTTCAATTGCTAAACACTCACCCAGGCTGCATATGAATGAATTACCGACCTGAAATTATGTGCATAAATTATTTGGCAAACAAGTCTGAGTAATGAACAAATGTGGGTGAATTGCTGTGTTGGGGAAGAGAAAGCGAGGCATGATTCATTCAATCACCTACTCGTTATGGCTGATTCCCTAGGCTCAAATTAGGCAATAATCAAGGATCCTTCAGCGCGGCGGCTGGGGTGGGCTCGGGGGGCCTGTGAGCCTTCAGGATTTGAGAGCTTCTGCGCAGCTGGGGCTGCTGCCTCCAGCAACTGATGCTCCTTCATAGCACCAAAGTGCCCGGTCAGGTCTGATATAGACACTCAGATGCCGCCTACGTGTCAGGAAATTGCAGTTCCTGATGTCATTTCAAAATCCTCTCAAGTGTCTCTGTGCCAAATGATGGTCGATTCGTGGCCTAAGCCAGACCAACTGCTGTCTTGTAGTGTAAGCAGGGTGATATTACTGGCACAGGTAAAACTTTTGTGTCATATCTGAGTTTCAGTGCTTGCTCTGGAACAGAACATGCTCCTGCCAACCTCACTTTTGACACATCCCAACAGGATAAACCCCGCTGAGGATTTGTTTGCAGGAAGCCCTGTTTTCCAGGGGCTTACCTCTAAATATCCATCCATAATCCTGGTCCTTGCAGAGTGGTGGGGCAGAGGGAAGAAGGGCTCTCACTGCTGCTCCCAGGATGTCAGCCTGGACCTTCCTGAAGGCTCCCTCAGTCAGCCCAGTGGTGAGTACCAAATCATCCAGGCTGAGGCAGTCCCACCACTCTGACACTGCACTGTTGCCTGCAAAGCTCTCCCCTATGCTCCTCCAAGGGATCTCAGGAGACTTTGACAATGGGCTTCCCATCAAGGGGGTTATATTGCAGGATAAATGATCCTTTGTTCTGCTATCTGTTGCATGATGACCTCCTGCTAGGCCAAGGAGCGAGAGGTCCTGTTATCATTCCGCACATCCGCAGAGCGGAATAGCCATTACCTGAAAACATGAAAATGATGCACAGACCAAATCAGATCCAGATCTATATTCCCAGTTGTAATTACAGAAGAGGTTTAAGAGTGATTTAGGAGATCTCTGCATCTGGAATAAGGCTGTTTTCCAACCATTTCTTCAAAGGCACAATCTTTTTCCACGCAGAATTACTGGTCACTTGGATTATGAGGCTTGCATGGGATTTCTGGAGGCATCATTCTCAAAGCAGCATCCTGACAGACCCGTACAGAGCTCACACATTGAGTATGACCTCTAACCAAGAGCCGCTCTCCATCTAGCCATGCCCTCAGCCCCACCTCCTGCCTGCTGAGCCAACGCAACACACAAAGTCCAGCTTCACGGCCTCTGGCTGCCCTTCAGCCTCACCAGGCACGTGTTTCACAGCCTGATGTTTTGGGAGAAGCGTTGCCCAGCTGTGCTAGACGGACTCTGTGATTCCGTGACCAAATCGAGCCATGTTCTCCTTTCACATGTCCCCGTCGCATTTCCAGGGTCTGCCCCTGAAATGCCCACAGCTTTGGTTTTGGCTGGCAGCGCTCATTCAGCACTTGGGCAACATGGAATATACGTTCGAAACACTTTGAAGAATGTAGAAGTTACTATCCCCATTTTAAAGGAGAGGAGAAATAAAAGGAAAGAGAAGAAAACCAGCAGTCACGTGGTGGAGAATGAAGTTTCCTCTGTACAAGTCCACAGCCATGTTGACAGCTTTACCATCAAATGTCGTCTGTTTATGGCAAAGGCTGGAGCAGTTGGGGTTTTTTCCAACTTTTAGATCAAGAGTAAAAGCATTCCGAGCATCAAAGGTCCTCGTATGTTCTTTTCAGGGACAATACACAGCGAAACACGATTGAACATTCAGCTAAATCTGAATTTTGATTCTGCTGACCATCAAAACAAGAGTAAAGGTGAGGTTCCCAGATAGCTCTTACTCCAGCCATCCTCCTCCAGCCGCCCCGATTTCCCGAGTATCAGTAGCAGGTGGTGCAGGAGATACCGCCAAGGCTGACTTGGAGGATATTTTTGAAAGCATTAAAAAAACTCCCTTGAACTATTGTGAGCACTGCGGGCAGCACTCTTCCGCCTCAGAAAGGAATGGGGGAACACCGATTTCCTCACAGAAACCAAACTACTGCTGCCTCTCTCCGGCCCTGCATGAGCCAGCTAAGCCTCAGTGCAGAACAGGCAGAGTGAGTTGAATTCTTGCCCTGGGGAAATCAGAGCTGAGTTATTGTTCAGTGGCATCAGGATTTGATTCAGTGTCAATGGGGGAAAAATCAAGGCAAAACTAAGAGATGCCAGCCAGCAATATACTTAAACCCACGTCTAAGCTTAAGGTCTTAAACAGTCCCAAATCAAACACAAGTACTGGATGTACTGGTCTCAAGTGAATAAAAATGGGTTTATGCATGCAGAGCACTAAATTTAACGAAGGATAATGCTTTAAGTTGCCTAATTCCCCGCAGCATTTTGGAGTTTGTTTCCAGTTATCTTCCGCCGAAGGGAGAGTGACAAGATCAGCACTGCTGCGCTGTGGTGTGGAGCAAGCCGGTGTTTCACTTCCCAGGCCAGCGGTTGTCCCGCTCTGCTCCCTGAGGGAATCCCGGGGATGGGGAAACTCACCCCGTAGCGTCATATAAAAGAACCGAGGAACAGTCTCATACACCGCTTGGCACTGAAACACTTGTTTAACGCTGAAGTGTAATGTAACTGGTAATATAATTAAATCAGCCATCGCAAAATACTTGGCTAGTTCTGTTCACTGCGCCCAGCCAGTGAAGTTAATGTAACGAGCGATATGGCATCACTTCCCATTTGACACACGTCTGTGATGTAAAATCCACTTTTGACAGTAAAAGATCATTGTATTGCTGGAATTTTAATAAAAGCAGGGTATGAAAAGAGCTCAAGAACCGTCTCTAATCTATTCCTGCATAACAAGGCAGGATCAGCTGCACGGGTTTTGTTCTTAAAACCTTTCCATGGTAACCTTCTCCAAGAGCTGATTGCAAGACGTCATCGCCTGCACACTTACCATATTTTTCAGAGTTCTTTTGGTCAGTACTTCATGTCCTGTCCACCACGGACATGAAGAAAAGATGACGGTGTCCCGTCTTGGTTGACTCTTCCATGAGCTGAAGAACCCCAGCACGTGCGCTTTTCCACCATGGGTCCTGTTTTGAGCCCTCTGCTTGTTGCCATGCACTCCCTGCATGCTTCCACAGCAGCCCCACTGCTGGAGCAAAGCCCAAAGCCGGGCTCCAGCTGGTGCTTCCTGATGGCTTCGGGGAGGGAAAGGGCTCCTCTTCCTGCTCTTTTCCAAAGAGCTCCAGCTCTTCTCCAGCCTGTATTTGTGTAGCTCTTTGTTCCCTCCTAAGCCCAGCACCTTGTGAGTTCTTGTGTGTTCCTGTATTTCTCAGGACCCTTTGCAACCCTGGCCCTGTCTTTGCAGTCCATCCTTGCATGGCTTTGCCTCCAAATATAAAAAATGTCCATCAAAAATATTGAATGATACACCAGATCTCTTACACTTCCCTGGTGAACCACTGAGAATTAACCTCTGAAACACTTTGCACTCGGTCCTTTGTCATTTCATACGCACCACGTTTCCTTGGCTCGCTTACGAGAATGTCCTGTCAAAATCTAACCACTGCCCAGACTTACCACGTGAACTGTTTCTCCTCTGTCTCAAAGCCTGTCACCCTGCCACGTAAGGAAATGAGATTGGTTTGACATGATTTGTTCTTGACAAATCCACGCTGACTGTCACTAATCTCCTTGTTTTCTCTTATACGCTTACAAATTGTTTGATTATTTGTTTCAGGACTTTTCAGGAAATTGAAGATAAGCTGATATCTCTGTAATTCCCCAACTCCCCCTTCCAACCCTCCCTGTTTTAAGTAAGTTTCCATCCCCACCTTTTACAGCTTCTGGTTTTTAGAGGTACTTACTCCACCAAATATTCCATACCACAGGGAGTCTATCAGCAAAAGAAAACCAACAATTAGCAGAGGTGCTTCTAAATCTTCTACATTCTCCTTTTGCTTGACAGCGCTAAAACAAACCCAGCCAAAGTGGTCAAACTGATAAAGGGTTTGGAAGAGACTGTTCTCAGCGCAGTGCATCATTTTAAATCAATCATTCCCTTCAAGCGTCACAGGCCGGATGCCAGGCACCGCGGCACCAATCCTCTTCCAAAAAATCATCTCTAAATAAGCCTCTCTGCGCTGAAGTACATTTTCACCGGGTTTCTAGGCACGCATCAAGCCCGGGTTCAACAGGAAGGTGGGGAGATTCCCTCTGCTCTTCCCGTTGTTTCCAGTCAGGGCTGCTGTGTCCCCATGTGAGAAGTGAGAGGAGTCTTGGCAGGGTAGCAAAGGGAAAGAAACTCTTCCTGAAAAACTGAAGAGCTCCTCGTTAGAAGGAGCATTATGGGATGAGGTTCCTGACACACCTTTCACTCCTCCCGCTGACTCACGATCCTCCCTGCCATTAACAGTGGGCACAGGAAAGAGAAGGCAGCTTTAGTTATCAAGTCACATGCTTTCACCTGTAGTAGCGGGGGAAAAGGTAACACCAAGAAATAGAATAAACATTGTCATGATTGACTTATCCACAGATCTCTGCTTTGTTTCTTTGACCTGTCAAATCTCCCATTGTCATTTCCAACTTGGATTCGCGGTGGCTACAAAGGCGGAGACGGCAGTTCTGCTGCTGTCTTGATGCTGTCACCACAAGCCCTTGCGTCGCATGGAGAAAGATGCCACCCTCCCGGGGACTGCTGTCAGCAGAGACGCAGGCGGTGGCTTTCGGATCTTCCCGCGGTGAAACGAGCTGGCTGTGCGCGGGGGCCGGCGCTGCGGGAGCCGCGGCGGCCGGAGCGCTGTACAACACCACCCTCTTGCGAGCCCTCCCGTTACAGCACCTCCAAACGCGCTGCTGCCACCGCTCGCACCGAACACTCCCCCTCGGAGCACGAACCCCACCAGCCCGTTTCCTCGGGAGGAACTCGACAACGCGCACACACGCGTGGTTCTTCCAGCAGAGCGCTGAGGAGATGCTGGTTCAGCTGCCGGCTCGGCGCGGGTGCATGAGCACGGCGCCCCGGGTACCGGAGCGTGGACAGGCCCGCTTCAGCGGCGTCCAGGAACCTGCGCCGCCCAGGCGGCTGTTCACACCCTCTCTTTCTCCTTGAGGCATCACAAAGAAGACAAGGAAATCAGGGGACCAAGAGTGACAGCAAGGTGGGCTGGGTGGAAACGGTGAGGACAGCAGGGTGGCCTCACCAACGAAAGGCACAGCCCAGCAGGACCTGGGCAACGCTAGCAGAGACGCTTTGGGGACAGTGACCTGCGAGTCAAATCGCCAGACAAGCCCATGGTGACGGTTTCAGGCACAAGGTGAAGCAAGGTGTGGCCCTGCTGCTCAGCCAGCGGCTGCAACATCTCAAAACCACCCTCACCCCAACGGGCAAATCCCCGGGAAGCGGGATGCCCTCAGGGCCGTAATGCTGTCACGGCCCAGGACAATCTTGTACGTGCCCACCAAATCAATCAGAATCCAGGTATTTGCGATTTATTTTTGACTTGGACAAGTGGAAAGGAAAAAGAGACATAATTTTATCCCTGCTTTGCTGCTGATCTCACAGTTCAAGTGACTTGGTCACTCGGTAACTTTTTTGAAGGGTCATTGTTGATAAGTGAAGAACAAGGGAGAACATCTTACTTGGAAGGAGTTCTACTTCCATGTCAAACACTCATGTCAAACTACTTCCTTACCTGAGATACAATAAAAAAAAAGCATTGACCTGCTCCTCCAGTTTATTGCCCACATTCAGCACACATGAATGTTCTGTGTCCAACACCCTTAGCTCTGGCGCAGCTGGGATGTCACCTTGCTGGTGGAAGGGCACGCGGCATGTTCAGATGTCCATTTTCCACCAAGGTTTCCTCGAGTTCAGATCTGATGTAGAGCAACTGTGAAGCTAAATCAATGTGTACATACTTGCTTACTGAAGAGAAAAAAGGTGGCAGCCACCAACACCTCCCCTTCTTTCTCTAAGTGGCGGAACTAAGGTTCCTCAGTGTGTGCTGTTTTTTTAACAAATAAATCAGTCATAGAAACCCCGAAGGTCACAGAATTACTGAACAATGGGGCTTGTGTTCAAGCCCCATCCCTGCTTTGGAAGGTGTGATTCACAACAGCATGAGGGTGCTCAGGGCTGCTGGAGCTTCAAAAAACAGTGAGAGGAAGCCTAAGGAATAAAATGCATCTAAAGCTATTAAAAAAAAAAAAAGGAAAAAAGGTGCCACTTCTGGCTCAGAACCTCGATTTTAAAAGCAGCTGGTGTCATAATAAAGACCTAAAGAATAAAATGCATTTAAAGCTATTAAAAAAAAAAAAAAAGGAAAAAAGGTGCCACTTCTGGCTCAGAACCTCGATTTTAAAAGCAGCTGGTGTCATAATAAAGACAAGAAATAAGACAACCAAGCGGCACCGCAGGCGCTCAGACTGAGAACATCTCACCAGCGGCCACAGGACACCTTCCACTCCCTTCAGAGAGCGACAGGGCTGTCTGTCCGAGATGAACAGGTTATGCCCAGCTCCCTTTATTCCACGGGACGATGGCACCTCCAAGCACATTCCACCTGACCTGCCTCAGAAATTCGCTGCAGGACGAGCTGAATCCCACCACCGGGGCACCTTTTCCTCTCCACCGGGGAATCAGAGGCAGCAGCTCAGGGGTGTCCGCCCTGCCCACGTCCATTTGGTCAGACGGACAATGAAGTGTTAAGCTCAACACCAGAACTCACACCTCCTGAGTTCAGAAGTTGTTCACCAGGAGCTGGAAGCGGAACACCAAATGTTCCCAGTGTGTGTGTTAGAGAGCGCACAGGGGAGGCTTTTCTCCTGAGGAAACTGTGAGCCAGGTCAGGTCACTGTGTTCACGGTAAGTTAGAAGATCTTCACACCCTCTAAGGACGTTTACTGGTGCTGGATCATCTTCTTAACACAGACACCACCCTGGCACGTGGCTCAGACGCTCTCAATCACTCTGCTGCCACACGGCAAACGAGAACAGGAGCTGGGCCACCCCTACGCTGGCATTTGTTTGCTCTTTCTGTTCAAACTACCAAGGACAGTGAACTTGAGAGCATTGCTGGAGTGCCAGACCAGTTCCCATCAGGCCCACAAGTGTCCTTTGGTGCCTGAAAACCCCCACAAAAACCCATTTAACCCTTGAACAAAACTATGTATGTGAACACCAGAGAGAGGTGTTTAAAAACTGACCTGCAGAGCAACTGCAGGACAAATAAAGCCAGCAAAACCAGAGAAAATACGCCTTAATCTTTGTGAATCGAGTCTTGGGAAAGAATAAATAAATTCAAAAGGATGCAGAGACCCGTCTCATTCTCAAAATTTCAGTATTTCTACAATTAATTACTTTGAATAAAAGCTTTATAATTCACTCACTTTCAAATAGGTATTTTACTCCTTTCTTATGTTACTTCAGAACTCAGCAATTCATAAACAGAAGCTTCTAACCCCACAGTCTATTTTCTTCCTAATTAAAGAATCCTGTTAGGACACGTAGAGGAGTTGCTGGATTTTCCTTTTAAGTCCAGACCTGTCACTTCCTTGAAAAATAACTGTAGCACATGAAAATGAGCAAGCCTTAGAGCTGCCCTGCAAAGCCTTCAGCCAGGGAAGGAAACCCCCTCCATTTCTCTGCGTTTTGAGGGGCCACGTGTGCCTGTCAATAGAATCCTCACATCTGAAGGGCATGTTTGTTGCTGTGGTATCTAGCAGCGTGTTCTTAAAACAGAGGTTATTTAACGCAGAGCAGCAGCAGCAATCGCTGGAGCCTACGCCTTTGGGCCTTGCCGCTGTTACCAGCTGCATGATGCAGCCCAAGGCCTGCCTCTGCCTACCCAGCG
>NW_010407665.1:0-440 GCF_000710305.1 Buceros rhinoceros silvestris | reverse complement strand
GAGGCCCTCCCTCTGCTTACCCAGAGAAGGGAGGGAAGCCGCTGCTCCCGAGAGGAAGAGCAACAACCTCCCCGTTCTTTTCTGATCTCCAAGTGTCACCACAACTCCGCTAGCGCCTGTCCCTAGACTAACACTGCTGGCAGTGTCCTTGCAGGCAGCGACCGTGCCCAGCCAGGTTTGGGCTGATGGAACACAACGAAGCGCCAACACGAACATGAGCGTCTGCTGGGGTGTGAGGGAGGGCAGGGGAGGCAGCAAATCGACACCTTTGCGGGCAACGGTGCTGCTGCCGGAGTGTTTATAGGTGCACCTGGAAAAACCTGCGTCCACCAACGCCAGCACAGGGCGCGGGAGCACTGGGGCACCGGCCTAGGCCGAGCAGGCCCCAAGGCCCAAGACTGTCCCCAGAGCCGGCCTCACTCGGGCAGGCCGCGGCCCCC
>NW_010407664.1:11754-12536 GCF_000710305.1 Buceros rhinoceros silvestris | reverse complement strand
CCACCTCACCCCCACCTCACCCCCACCTCACCCCCACCTCCTGCCACCACCGCTTTCTTCTGCCTTCACTTGTTTTGAAGGGCAGAAAATAACAAAAGTGAGCCTTCAGCCTATAGAGTGGAACCTTTAATCTACAAAACCCATTTAAGAACAAGTGAATTTATCAAAACCATGTCTCACCTCTGGAAACTAGCAAACTGCAATGAACTGCAATGAATTTTTCAAAATGCTAGGCTTTCGAAACCTTCTGCCTGTCCAAGTTCTTCAGCGCCTCCAAGATGGTTTTCTCTAACAAAATATGTGCATGATCAGGATTTGGTGAATATGCTCTTATTATTGATGAAGACATATTGAAGACATTATAAAAATCAATGCTGAAAAATGCAAATTTAAATGAGGACTTTAGTGAACCAGTTTGGCACAGAAAATTGACTAAAATTTTCTTTTTTAACCTCAGAGGGCTTCACTTACATATGAAGTACATCAAAGAACGAAAGTGTCTTCAGAGGCAAGTGTGAACAGGAATGATTTTTTTCTATGGCTGTAAGTTAGGTTTGACAAATGCAAGTTATTTCTGATCTGGAAGTTACACAGGTCAGTTCTGCATCCAGGCAAAAAAATGACACTAAGGAAACAGATGCTTAAACATTGTTGAACACTGACAGTGGTATTTATGGTCAGCTCAGGACACTAGCAAGGTGAATGGACATCTGAAGGCGTCTTTGTACACGCAAACAAGGGTAGTGAAATGGACGGAAAAGAGTAGCTGTAATGGAAAGAGT
>NW_010407664.1:6516-11689 GCF_000710305.1 Buceros rhinoceros silvestris | reverse complement strand
GGAAAAAGTGAAGGAGCAATGAGTGGAAATTATTTTTGAAAAAGAATTTGAAGAAATGGAAAGAGGAGATCTGGTGTGCATGTCGAGGAAGATATCACTGACTGGTCTGTGACCTCAGCTGTTCAAAACAAGTACTTGTCAAACAGATAGGAACGTGACTGTTGCTAAGAGGCAGCTGCAAAAGCAGAGTGTTTTTAATTTTAGCTAAGCTAACCACGCTTTCTCTCAAAAAAGGCAAATCTCCACATCTCATCTGAAAGCATTTAGCAATGCCAGTGCTTTAACATACCCTGATTTATAAGAACGAACTGAAATAATTTAGCAGTGTATTACGGAAGGAAGAACTGTAAGTTACAGAAACAGCTTTGAATATACTAGAGGCATGAAAACATCACATGCAGTCATGGCATGTAAATTCTAGCATACTAAGCAAAAATTGCTTATTCGATCATTACCACTCCAGCAGAAAAGTAAATCATAATAATAAAATAACAAAATAAATAAGTAAAAGTGTGCATACCCATTAAAAAAATTCCCTTTAACTCTTGTCCTTAGATGTCATTTAGAGAAGTGCTTAAGTCTTCAGAGTAACAGGATGGTCTGGGGTTCAAAAGGTAGCATTAAATTACACAGGACTTTCAGAGATTTGTTCAGATCACTCTGTCACAGGTATCTATCCTTTTACTTTTCTTCCACATTAGGCCTGCCTTTTCTGCTTATATTAAAATATCTTTGTGACAGATAACATGTTTGTTCACGTTTGGGATCTGGCACAATGGGGCTGTAATCTCCACTGTATTACACATAATACAAATAATAATTTCAACCCTGCCTTTTCTATTTACTTTTTCTTGCATAATCACACTTGATTGAAACCTTGCTAGCAAATATATTGACTCAGACAAATAATGTCTTCACTTTGCTTCTCACTGTTCTGCTTTCACTATCTGTGGCTATCTGAGTGGCATTTAAACTAAAACCACAACCACCCCACACATACAACTAAAAGCAGCTTTCTTGCCACTTCGATTTCCTTTGTTTTCTTTTCCTTTCTTCCCTTGTCAACAGTAATCACTCCTTTGGTATATGATAATGTGAAGTAATTCATGCCCTCATTTCATTCTGAAGACATAACTCCACTCATTTTGGATTTCTTCCTATTCCTTGCTTAAATCAGTCAGTGCCATCTATCATCATCCTGCCTACTCACTCACAGGCTGCCCTATAGCTTTCAAGGCTACAGTCAATGTTACCCTATAAAGGATCCATTCAGGGACTCCAGCACACCGGTTTTTCATCTATTTCCCTTTTTACACTTCCCTGTGATGAAATATGTTGTATGTACTTGTTCTTTTTTCCTTCTGAAAACACAGTAATGGTGGTGGTTAGGAATTTTTTGTTTGTTTGTTTTCTTTTGTTTTTCTGTTTAACTCATTTGTGACTCCATTTTACAATAAATTTGTTTAGACAGACAAATTAAGCAAAAGACATTATCCTTCTACTCTGAAATTGAATATATAGCCTAGTGCATTTCACAAATTAATTATCAGAAAATAAGTTTAAATAAATGCAAGAAATGCACTTGTAGTCATAGTAACACCTCATTCAGACTTCATTTTTCTCCTGTCCTCTTGTCTTGTCTCTGCTAATGTTCATCTCAGGTTATTGTTTTTCCTACTGTCTTGGTGTGATAAAAAATCTTCTGTAATGATAAAGTACAGGAAAGGCATGGACCTGTTGGAGAAGGTCCAGAGGAGGACCACAAAAATGATCGGACAGATGGAACACTTCTCCTATGAGGACAGGCTGAGAGAGTTGGGGTTGTTTAGCCTGAAGAAAAGAAGGCTCCAGGGAGACCTTATTGCTGCCTTCCAGTACTTGAAGGGGGCCTATAAGAAAGATGGAGACAGTCTATTTAGCAGGGCCTGTTGTGACAGGGCAAGAAGTAATGGTTTTTAACTAAAAGAGGGGAGATTTAGACTAAATATAAGGAAGGAATTTTTATGATGAGGGTTTTAAGACACTGGCGTTGGTTGCCCAGAGAGGTGGTGGAAGCCCCATCCCTGAAAACATTCATGGTCAGGTTGGTTGGGGCTCTGAGCCACTTGATATAGTTGAAGATGTCTCTGCTCACTGCAAGGGTGTTGGACTAGATGACCTTGAAAGGTCCCTTTCAACAATGAAGCACTCAGTAATTCCGTGTTGATTATAGTAACCAGAACAGGCTGGTCAGAAATTTTTGGGACCAGGTGTTCCAAGATGTATAAGGAAATCTATGGTAAATAAAATGTGAAAAAAAAAAAAAAGAGTAATCTTTTTCATGCTGATAATTTAGTCATAAAAACCAGAATGGTCTCATTAAATTAAGGCAATATTTTCTCTGACTTTTTTCACAGCCATCTTCTTCTATCCCAATACTTAAAGTTTTAGGGGGAGGTAGGGTAAGGTAAGTAACGTTTTTGTTCCAAAAAGGGGTGAAATTGCAAATTTCTTTGAAGAAAAATCTTACCTGTGGATGTAGTTCTTTTTCTTTCACCATCCAAATACTTGCCACGCTTCAAAGACTGTATTACTACGTGCAAACACAAGCAGGTTGACACTGAACATGCTATATTAAATCAGGCATTTCCTAAGCTTTAAAAAGGCCTTTCTTCCCTGACACACTTTTAATATTTTTGCATTAAACTCAAAGCATGACATATAACAATTCAAAATTTGTAACTGTAGAAATATTCCTGACACCCTGGAAAATAAATACGTACACTTTAGCACCTTAAAGCCACAGACAGGAATGATCTTATAAAAAAAGCACAGGCTGCCCAGGGAGGTGGTAGAGTCCCCATCCCTGGAGCTGTTTAAGAGATGTGTACACGAGGTGCTGGGGGACATGGTTAGGGACCCTGGCAGTCCAGAGTGAAAGGTTGGACTAGATGATGTTAAAGGTCACTTCCAAGCAGATGATTCTATGATTCTTAAGAAATGACAGCTAGCATTAAGCTTCCCTAAATTTGCATCAAAGGGAAATTATCTGATGGAAAATAAACTAACAACAAAAGTATTTCTAAATTTTAAAATCAGAGGAGAAAATGTGTGACATTCAATGGGTGACTTTGTCTTATACTGAGTGTAATATCATTTGGGATGAAGTGTTATACTGTGTTTAGTTCTTGAAAAACTAGACAAGAAATATACAACAGAAAAGGTTGAAAATCTGCCTTTTCTTATTTATAAGTTTGAAGTATACAGTGATGTTATGTGAAAGAAATGTATCATTGTCATGACAACGAGACTAAAACTCAACAGACATGTGTTGTCAAATACTATGAAAAGTACTTCTGAAACAATGATTTCTTTCATGTAGGATTTGAGAGAGTGAACTTACGATTTGACCTTCCATGAACTCTTGTGCTTGATAAACTCAGCTACATAAATGCTTCTAAAAAGCAGTTAAATAGAAGTACAAGCATGTCTCAAGCTAATTAATTGAAGAAATGACGTGAATATTAATCGAATTCTCTCTGTTGGTCAATAATGGTCAAAGTCAAGGTCAGCATGTGTTTCAAATTCTGAGACTTTTACATGCATTCTCATTGCACTGTTTTAATACTTTTCATAAAAGTCATGAAAAAACATAATTAGAAAAATTGCTGAGCTGGACAATGTTGCTATATAATTGATAGTTAATCTTCAGATTGTTGTCATGATAACCTCTTTTCTCTGAATTAGTTTTTTCACTGCCACACTCTATTGACACAAAGAAAAATGTGAGGAAGAGTAAACTTCAGTTTTCTGAAGTCAGCTCACCTCTCCACCCAGCTTCACAAAGCAAAGCAGAGCACAGTAAGTGGGGACAAAAGGAGATTTTCTTCAAAAGTGCACTGCTGATCCAAACTGATAAAATAATGTAGGGGCTCCCAGAAAATTCATCCTTAAGAGAAGGGGTCTGCGAAGATTTCAATATGATATGGGAACCTATTCAGCTTATTGAAACCAAATCAAGAAGCAAAAACTTGCCATTAAAGGCAGACATAACTTGTTGAGTGCTGTACATAAACCCTCATCTTTTTTATTCACGTCAAACCTTGTAACTATGAGTTTTAAAAAGATCAATTATTCTAACTCATTTAACAAAGAGTTTTGGCCTTTTTTGAGGAGCTTTTTATAGGAGAGTTCAAGTAAACTCACCTCAAATCTCTGTCTGCCTGGGCACCCCATCCTATTTACACTAGCAGCTGTTGTTGGCATCATACAGAGGTGAGCAGCTGAAGGTTTGAACACTGAAATGTGTGATTTCAATACTTCTTATTGGGAAAACCAACACATTTCACCAAGACTGTTTATTTCACAATTATTATTAGATATAAAAACTTTACTACATTTGCATTTCTGTAAAGCCGGGGGCATAATTTTATACATATACAGGCTGAGTATCCAGAAATAGATACAAAGGGAATTTTTTTTATGAAGCAGATCACTCCAGCTCCCCGCATGCACAAAGACCACCTAGTAGGATAGACTGTTCCTCGTGTTTATCGATTATAATAACACTGCTTATCACCAGAAGGTATTGCAAATGGCAACAAAATAGGGTGTTAAAAGTTACCTCTATTAGTGTAGGCTGCCAGACATTAGGTAGAAGGAAAAAATCTGATATCACAGTATGTGTTCTGCTGGCTTCCTTTGGGATGACTACAAGGAGTACTTACAGCCTGCACCTGTACAAACTACCCAGGCAGAACAAATCCCTTTACCAGCCAGAATATGAAGAAACAAGCAATGGATTGTGAAGGTTAGTAAGATTGACTTTGACTTCAACAGCCCTTCACTGTTGATGTTGTAGTGTGAAATCTAAATTGAGTGTGCATGCTGGCTGCACACAGTGGGCTGAAAACAGCTTGTGGGAATGTCCAGTTAGATATAACTGTCTTGATATTCTTCCATCGTCTATATACTTTCTTCTACCCATATTAAAACACTTTCTTTTCACAGTCATAGATTCAGCAATGATGGACTCATAGTCCTTTGTTCTGCCTATAAGGAAAGTAACACGTCCAGTGTGACCAGGAAAAAGTGTCAAAATTTACACAGGATAAGCGCAGTTCATCATATTCCCTCAGAGAGAAAGGTAACATTACCAATAAGGACAAGACTTCAAGATGGGGTGGCTGTGGGT
>NW_010407664.1:0-6386 GCF_000710305.1 Buceros rhinoceros silvestris | reverse complement strand
GTGGGGGTGGGTGTGAGGGTGGGGGTGGGGGTGTGTAACCTGAAAGACAAAGCTAACTACTTTTCCCTAAGCGTGGTTTCTTCAAGGGCTTTCCTTGAGAGAGTAGGGTCACAGCTCATGTCACTGCTTTTTAATTTGAATGCACCCATCTGAACAGGCATTTCACCCACAGGTTGGAAATTTACTGTGGTAAACAAGCTCCCAAGAAAGATTAAAAGAACCACTCCATGGTTCAACAGTTCTATCACTGATTTTGTATAATCCTGACTTCTCTATCAAATCTATTTATATATGTTCTAGTCTTTAACTACATGGGATAGTACAAGATTTGGTTTTTTGTTGTTATCCCTCAATTCCTATTAGTCACACTTTTTGAAATATTTTCCTGACTGCTGACACAATCTCCTCTTTATAAACTAACTCTGAACTGCAAATAACAGAATATGTGTATATGTGGCAAAACAGATCAAAGATTATCTCTGCTCCTTCTCCAATTTTAATATCGCATCCTAAAGTTGTGCACAGCCTGTAAGACCGTGTTCTGTGAAAAAAAGTATCTGTTTAACAAGTGTTGCCTCCACAATCTGAAACTATGAATGTGAAAACCTCACCAGGATTATCTCTTTCTCCAGAATTTGGAAACCGAATCTCAAAGACAGGAAAAAACCTAGCATGTGTCTTCAACCAGTTTGTTAACACTTTGTTAGTGCATGGCCTGCTGAGAGTCTTTGAACTGTTATCTGAACCCAGAAAAGCCAATCCTGTTACGTGATGTAAAAAATATACAAACAAATCTGAATTCAGATTTAATTTTTTTTTCGTGAGATAATGTTTCTACCCTCTCACCCCAACCCCCCTTTTTTTTTTCCTAGGAATGGAAAACATCACATAATATTTCATCACAGTTTATTCTGTTCAAAGATTCTAATACGATTACAAATTCAAATCTAACATTAGTAGATTGCATTGTGTGCAGAATGCTCTGCTCTGCACCTCTTGCTATTTGATGTGTAATGTGGTTTTGATGCTACTTCCCGATTAGTACTACCATAGCACTCCAGTCAGCATTTGAAACTGTTGTCCCACACAATCTTTCTCCTCTCCTTTAAACACTTCGTAACAATTTTCCTATTTGACTTAGGGTACTGAGGCATCTGGCAGAAGTGCTCACCAAGCCACTTTCCATCGTTTATCAGCAGTCCTGGCGAACAGGAGAGATCCCAGTCCACTGGAAGTTAGCAGATGTGACACCCATCTACAAGACAGGCTGGAAGGAGGATCCAGGGAACTACAGAGCTGTCAGTCTGCTCCCAGGGCTGGGGAATGTTATGGAGCAGATCATCTTGAATGCCATCAAGCGGCACATACAGGAAAATCAGGTGATCAGGCCCAGTCACCATGGGTTTATGAAGGGCAGGTCCTGTTTGACCTACATTGTCTCCTTCTAGGACAAGGAGGCACACTTAGTGGATGAGGGAATTGCTGTGGACATTGTCTACCTGGAGTTCAGTAAAGCCTTCAATGCTGTTTCCCAAAGCATTCTCCTGGAGAAACTGGCTGCTCACACCTTGGATGAGTGTAGTTTCTGTTGGATAAAAAGCTGGGCCCAAAGAATGGATGGTGAATGGAGTTAAATCCAGTTAAACCAGAAGTGGTGTTCTTCAGGGTTCAGTATCGGGACCTGTTCTCTTTACCATCTTTGTCAATGATCTAGATGAGAAGATTGAGTGCACCCTCAGTAAGTTTGCAGATGACACCAAGCTGGGCAGATGTGTCAATCTGCTTGAAGGTAAGGAGGCTTTACAGAGGGATCCGGACAGGCAGATTGATGGGCTGAGGCCAGTTGTATGAGGTTCAATAAGGCCAAGTGACAGGTCCTGCACTTGCGTCACAACAACCCTCTGCAATGCTTACAGGCTTGGGGAAGAGTGGCTGGAAAGCTGCCCAGCAGAAAAGGATCTGGAGGTGTTGGTCAACAGCAGCTGAATATGAGCCAGCAGTGTGCCCAGGAGGTCAAGAAGGCCAACAGCATCCTGGCTTGTATCAGCAATAGCGTGGCCAGCAGGAGGAAGGAAGTGATTGTCCCCCTGTACTTGGCACCGGTGAGGCCACACCTAGAATACTGTGTCCAGTTTTGGGTCCCTAACTTCAAGAAGAATATTGAGGTGCTGGAGTGTGTCCAGAGAAGGGCAACAAAGCTAGTGAACAGTTCAGAAAACAAGTGCTCTGAGGTGTGGCTGAGGGAACTGGTGTTGTTTAGTCTGGAAAAAAAGGAGACCCAAAGGTGATGTCATCACTCTCTAGAACTACCCAAAAGGAGGTTGTAGCGAGGTGAGGGTCAGTCTCTTCTCCCAGGACAAGAAGAAATGGCTTCAAGTTGTGCCAGGGGAGATGTAGGCTGGGTACTAAGAAAAAATTCTTTACAGAAGGGGTTGTCGAGCATTAAAACAGTCTGCCCAGGGAAATGGTGGAGTTCCTACCCCTGGAAGTATTTAAAAGACATGTGGATGTGGTGCTGAGGGACATAGTTTAATAGTGAACGGTTGGACTTGATTATCTTAACGGTGTCTTCCAACGAAAATGATTTTGTGAATTCTGTGATTCTGTGACTAAACAGTATGTTAACAACTTTGTTTAAGGAACACGTTTAATGTGAATAAACTGTAATTAGAAAATGTAAGCCACTGACCTTTCCTTACTTTCATACATATTCTCTTTTATCCTGGACATATTTCTAAATGATGTGCTTAACAGTTTCTTAGGCACTATCATGCAGCTGTGAGTTTACTACTTAGTGACGCACTCTCGATCACTCGCTCCTAAACTCAGCATAGTATTTCCCAGTGCCATATGATTACTACACTGTATTCCTGGAGCCTCATAAAAATTTGATTATAAGACATATAGACAAAATATTTTGGCAGAAATTCATACATTTATCTTTCAGAGAGAGGCCACTATGTACATGTTTCTGGAAATAAATAAAAAATATTTTCCAGAAGACTACCAGTTATTTGAAACTGTGAAGAATAAAGATTTTATGAAGAAACTGCAGTCGGGAAAAAAAAAATAAGTTTATTTTAATAATTAATTAAAAATCACATACTTTTTAAAATTAAAAAATAACATATAGTCCAATAATATCTTCCAAAATATAGTTATATTAACTTCTTATTCTGGTCAATAACATTTAATTTTTGCACTTAACAGCAGATCTCAAGGTCTTCCAGTTACTGAGGTCAGACAAGTAAATAGCAGGAGGAGATTGACAAAGTCATTATCCTCTCCCAGTCCTTCCTTCCTCTCAGAGGAACCTGAGAATTTATGGGTGCAGACCACAGGGACTGCACCTTTAATTTCCTGTCAGGGAAACTATGATCACAGGAACAATGAAAACTGATGGTTCCATCAGCTCTGAATGTCATACAGCGGTCCAGCACCTTGTAACAGGTCTCTTGTAACATGTGAAATCAAATGCCACAGCAAACCCCAACTAACTCTTTCAATGAATGTAGGACGTACGGTCCTGGCTGGAGAGTTAATTTTCACAAATTATTTTTCTGTCCCTGTTTTCTGCATCCTGATCTACAGGGAAAATCTACAACATACAGTGAAAAGACAGGTTAGGAAACCAAAATTAATTCATGCTCTAGACACAAAAATCATGGTTTGGGAAAGAATATGATTCTATAGCACATAAAAAAATTTTGTAACTAACTCAACACCAGCTGACCCTTTGATTTGAGGGCTGTAGAAGGAATATTTACGTGTATATCTTATTTACTATAGACAGTAACCTTTCTACTTCACCTTTTGTTAACACCTCATTGGAAGTATTTATTACCATAAATAAGAAAATTCAGAGAAATTCTTTCAAACTTGGATTGAAGATATCAGTACTTGTATATTGGTCTGAATAAATCAATCTAGGGGTTTGGTTGCATGTCTGTAAACTGACCAAAAAGGCAAACTCCTTGCTTCTTGTACGTTCTCTGAGACAGCTACAGAGACTGTTGAAACTCTCACATTTACAAAGCAATCTGTAAATTTTACAGTACAGTTTAGTTTTTCTAGTTGCTGCATTCTGTTTTATGTAACAAAGATCCCTTAGTCACCCATTCAAAGCGTTGGATGTAGGGAGGAAATTTGGCATGCCAAGAACATCTAGGAAATGAGTTAAAAATTTTACTCTCACACTTCTGAAAAATTTGAGCTCTGACTCAAGCCAATTTCAAAGTTCATTTAAAGTGACTCTACAAATAAGATACCAGGGTTTTTTTTCTCTCTTCACTTCTGCAAACAGATACTCATTAAAACAATTTATCCTGCTGTTATGCAATGATGCCATAGCCTGCAATGGTGTGTTTTATTTATCTCATTTCTCTCAACACCCAGCTTCTAGGACGTACTATAAACCCCAAAGGACTGTATAACCTGCCTTTATCGTTTAAAGACATTTTCTACCTCATGAACTGATTTCTGATTGTATTGCAGTTTCGAGTGCTATTTATATTGAAATAAAAGGACAATGGTACAGACCACATGAATAGCAAATAGTATGAGGTCACAAGTTTGTTAGAGAAACCTGGTTTTTTTGCAATGAAACAGAGAAGCCATCCATGATTTCCAAATTTTGGTCTTATTAAAGTAATTTTCATTCACTGATAGTGCAGTTAGTCTTTGGCTCTAAAAGGAGGCTTTACCCCATCAGTTGGTTTAATTCCTGTACTGCAACATTGGTCAAATAGCTATGGGATAGATGGTTAGCTAAACCTGAAAACCATGCTCAGTTCTGAGCTGGAGAGCCTTCAGGTAGGCTATACCTAATGAATCACCATCATCTTCTGGGATTTCATTTGAGATTTGAAATACTTTTGTGCACATTATTTAATGGCAGAAACTTAAGTGCCTAGTGCCAGAATCATTCTGTGCAGTGTGAAAAATAGACCTATAATAGCTGTCATTCATTCATCAATGTCAGAGTAAAAATGAACAACTGTAGATGTACAAGTGTAAATTGTACAAGTGTAGATTTGCTCCTTTTGCCTAAAGAAAGTCATTTGCCGGCTCAGGTTCACCTGGGGTAACTTGTTCATCAGTAATTTTGAAACCATAAAAAAAGAAACTAAAGATGAAATTACCAGTCCTTCACGCTGCATGGAGCACATCCTGCAGCAAATATGAAAATGGTTGATTTCCTTTCATCTTTTTGCTTACTGGAGCCAGTATGTGCCAGTATCCCTAGAGAGACACTGTGCAATGTGGAAGGTACTGAGACCAGAATGAATCACCAGTATAGCTACAAAATGCTGTCTTCATTGATGTTCTGCACATCCACTGTCCAGAGAAGAACATCTGGCCAATGTTGACCTGCCAAGAGCCTTACTCAGCCTTTAAGGTAAATAGACTACAGGAACAGAAGCTGCTACAGTTACTACAAACACAACCAGTGCTGTTCCTTCATGAAATGCTAGGTAGTTTGTTTGCATCCTCTTCTTTACATAGAAACTATCACAAATTGACAATGTTGTGTTCACCCTATGATCTTGAAAAGGCCAAGTCTGAATTAATTATGAGAGGCTGAAGGACTAGGCCATATTTTGTACTGAATCCATACTAAATTTAGGGACTAATTTTCATGTGAAACTTCTTTGTTGCAGTACAGCATACTGGTAAAGTATTTACTAAGTAGCAGGAAAACCCAATTCTAGCCTCATCCATTATTTCATCTAGTATATAATAAGTTAATTGTTGTGTACTTTTATTTTTTGTACAAAGTTTCAAATCGTCCATTGTGCACATATGCATGTTGAAAGATTGTTAGAAATTAAAATCAGTAAGTCTAACTTCAGATACGTTTTTGTTTGCATCTTCCTGAGACTCTTAGGGCAAAGGGCAGTAAATTAGAAACTGTTCAAATTGGTCGTAGTTCATGAACATTCAACTCTTTTTATCACTAATGAAATGTCAATCTCCTGTGCTGCTTCTGCCAAGGAAGCTGAAGTAAGAATACATAATGGCAGCAGGGAGTCAATGTTTTGTCATTTAGGTTAATGCTGCTATTGCAGTGTGGGCTAAATATTGAAAACCAGCTACATCTTATTTACAAAATAGTTGCACTCCGCTGAAATTTTAAGATGTAAGATTAATTTTGCAGAAAAGGTAATTTTCTATTCACATTTCATACTGCAATAGCACAGTATTTTGCAATGGATAATGCGGCATTCACTGTAGGAAAAATTCTATTATTACTCTATTATTTGGATAACAATGAACCAGGGGAAATTGTAAGAAACTAACAAAAAATTAATTGCAAAATTTATACTTAGAAGTCCAACTGCTTATTTAAATGTGTTTAAATTTAGAAGTATTATTATTATTTATTA
>NW_010407663.1:3537-10605 GCF_000710305.1 Buceros rhinoceros silvestris | reverse complement strand
GTCAAGGCTTTGGTGTCGCAGTCGGTTCATCGAGACTCCTCAGCCCTCCAGCGGGCCTCGCTTCCGGGAGGTTTACACACCAGGGAGCAGTCCGGAGGCTGCGGTGTGCCAGGGTTGCTGCCACGCAGAGGGTGTGCGGCCCATAAAGTGGGTGTGAACGAGTGCAGCGAGGGCTCGCCCAAGCTGGGAGGAGAAGCTGCCTTTGAGCCATGTGGTCTGAGAGCTGGCCTTGTTCCGTACTTCGTGGGGGTGCCCCCTGGCTCAGAAAGTAAGTGCTGTTGCCCAAGGGCTTTCTTTTCTGCCAGAAAATGTGTGGCTCTCTCAAATCAGGGTCTCTCCCTTCCTTGTGGGAGGTGACACCGTGGCCTCCGTTACAGTTGAGGTCAGCCTGTGTTTCTCAGGCGCTGTAAGAGCTTTAGGACCAATGAGGAGCTGAGAGCAGTTGATTCCCATTGAGCCTGTCACTGATTGCAAGAATCTGCCCTTTTTAGTGGTTTTTCTTGCGTAGTCTGGCCAAACTTGCAACTACTAAATCTTTCCACCATTTCCTCAAATATCTGTTGTCACACCCGTGCTACCTCCTTCCCCAGGCTTGATTCTTCAGCTTTTGGCTTTGCGGATGCTTTGTGGATCCTTATGCTTCATGTGAGAGGGATCCAGCTGCAGCTAAAGGCACACAGGAGTCGTCAGACCCTCTGGAGCAGTGGAAACCAGCAGACCCCTCTGGGCAGTGGAAAAGCTGCTCTCTGGTGTGTACGGGTCAGTGAGTAGCCGTGCTTCTCCTCCTTCAGGTTGACTGTACAGCAAACTCCAACACCTGTAACAAGTACGGTGTCAGCGGGTATCCCACCTTAAAGATCTTCCGAGATGGAGAAGAGGCAGGAACCTACGATGGGCCCAGGACGGCAGGTAAGAGCCCATTGCCAAGTGTCTGGCTCGCTGAAATGGTGCTGGATCCACGTGTCGTAGACCTGTGTCAAGGATGTTATGTGTGCTGAGGGTTACAGAGAAGGTTCCCACCTACATGCACTGCCCTTGCCCTTTCTATAGCTCTTCCTGCCAGCAGAGCCCCGGAGGTTAATTACCCCTTAAAACCCTCTTCTCAAGGTGAAGGTTTCATTAGCTGCTGGTGCCCCTGATGAGCGGTGCCTGGAAAATGCCGGGAAGTGAAGTCGGGGATAGAATCCTGTCAGTGCACTTCGTGTTTATTGTGCAGGAGAGGTGGGTGAATCCTGCCTCAACAGCTGCTGCTTTGGGCGCCTCGACGATGGTTCAGTGAGTTGTGTCGTGGAACTTCCATTGCTCCCTCTAATTGTTTAACTCTTCTGTTAAGATGGGATTGTCAGTCATCTCAAGAAACAGGCAGGACCTGCTTCAGTGGCACTCAACTCTGCGGCCGAATTCGAGAAGTTCATCGGTGACAAAGATGCTTCTGTGGTGGGTGAGTAGATTCAGCGCAGCATGAAATTGAGTGGATCTCAGCTCTGGAGGTGACTTGGGGACTGTGGTGTGAAAGGGCAGGGAGCAGTGTCATAGCGAGAGAGACTCCAGCTGAGCAAAGGAGTTTTTCATGGTGATAAAGCCGTGGGACGTGTGCCCAGAGGGATTTTGAAACATTCAAGTTTTCAGAAGTCAGTTGGACAAAGCTCTGAGCAACCTGATCTGACTCTGACGCTCCTCCTGCTTTGAGAGGAGGTTGGACTCAGTGACCTCTGGGGATTCTGGCCAACTTTTCTCTTTTTTTTTTTTTTCCCTGTGGTTCTTCGACCGTCAGACCTCCTGGCACCAGAGTGTGTCTCTATCAGAGCTTGTTTCCCTTTGGCCGGCTGACAGCAGATAGCTTTGGGCTGCTGGAAAGGGCATTTGGGTCCCATCTCATGACACGGGTGGGCCGTCAATGTCGTGTGATGTGACAGTGGTTCACTGTGGTGGCAGCAGCAGTTTTCCTGTGTGCAGACCAGGTGACACCTTACCAGTATCACTGATGAGTATTGACCAACGTTACCCAGTTTATTGGCAGTTGTTATCGCTCGTGGTTTACAGTTGGATATCTTGGTGCTCGGGGTCAGCATCTTGGTGCTCAGGACACGCCTGCCTCTTGGCTGCATGACCAAGCTGGGCAGACTCTTGAGGAACTTCCTGCTGGTGGAAGGGAGAGAGTGTGAAAGGGCCCAGTAAAGACAGGAGAGAAGCTGTCCCACGTGGAGGCCTGAATGTGCTCTGGGGACCTGGCTCAGCAGGGATCTTTCAGCACCTTCTAGAGATAAACAGTGGGGCCTGCAGCGGCTGCTCTGGGTTGGTTTGGAGCCACCGTCTGTCTTTCTGCCACAGGCTTCTTCGGAGACACATCTAGTGATGCTTACTCAGAGTTCATGAAAGCTGCCAACAACCTCAGAGATAACTACCGCTTCGCACACACCAGTGAGGACCAGTTGGTGCAGAAGTATGAAGAGGATGGAGAGTAAGTTACTTGTCTCAGTAGCAAATCTTTCTGTTATGTGGAACAAATTAATGAATTCCAGTTGTTAACTGGATTCACTTTCTGAATGCAGCTTAGGGTCTTGTTTCGTCCCCAGCTGCCAGCGGTGGCTCTTTTCCATCTCTCTGGAGCTGGGACAGAAAGGTATGAAGGGTTAGTGTTTGCAGTAGTATCCCGGCAGAGGCATTCTGCTTCCCCATTGCTTATTGTGGTGGGGTTTTGTTTCTCGTTGTGGCCCGACAGAGTTAACGAAGAAGGGTAGATAGATCTGGTGCTGGAGTGACACCTAGAAACTGGGCAGTGGTGTTGAAGCTGTGAACAGAGGATGGGTATTGCTGAAGGTTGGGTTCTTGCCTCATCTGGCTGCTGTCCTCGGACACCCAGGGGTACTTTAAACTGATTTGCCTGCTCCCCCACAGGGGTGTGGTCTTATTCCGTCCCCCACGCCTGACGAACAAGTTTGAGGACAGCTCCATCAAGTACCCAGACGACAAAATCACCAGTGGAAAAATCAAGAAATTCATCCAGGAGAACATGTGAGTGATTCCTCACCAGAGAATGTGGTGGGCTGGCCCCAGTTGGATTTGGTCCTCTCTGAACTGGTGTCCTCTGGCTGGCGCTGCAGCCTGTGCCCCCCGCGCTGTCTCTTGGGGGCACCTTTCAGGAAATCTGGCACAGCTGTTGGCATTTGCTCTTCATGTTCTGACCACCACACTTCTGTCCAAATTGGTGAACTCCCTGGGTCCAGTGCCAGCTTCGGCCTTACCTGGGTCAGGTGCAGCCGCTGCCGTTGGGGCTGGAGATGAACACTGGGCTTGGAATGACATGGTACATGACTGGGCAGAGTTTCTTCCCTAGGTCCTGTTGATGCTGGCATTTAACCTTCCTGGGTGGGAAACAGGAGAGCGCTGCAGCAAGCCTGTTCCTGGGGGGCGGTGAGTTCTGGCTGGTGAGACTGCAGCTGCTAACATCTGTCTCTGACAGCTTCGGCATCTGCCCGCACATGACTGAAGACAACAAAGACTTGATCCAGGGAAAGGACTTGCTGGTGGCGTACTATGACGTGGACTACGAGAAGAACGCGAAAGGATCCAACTACTGGCGCAACAGGTAGCAGGGTGGGGGGTTGATGGTCCTCGCCCTTGTCCCGGTGTCAGTGCTGTCCCACAGCTCAGCTGACGGTTTCTCTGGTTCATACATGAATTCTTCTCTCCCAGAAAGCTACCAGCTGGGTTTCCAGCTGGAACTGTTGGGGTGGACGCTGCCTGTGGAGTCCTGAGTGTGTGGTGTGTGGTCCTTTGAGACCCCACCTGCTTGGGTTTGGACCCCTAGTCCTTAAGTATGACCTTCCTTTACTGGTGCTGTGTGGGATTCCCCGGGCCCAGGCACACAGTGGTCGTGCTGATGGGTGGAGGGTGGAAGTGCACCACGCCTGTGCAGACCTCGTTCACAAAGACACTCCTCTGCTGCTCAGCACCAGGGCTACTCAACTTGCCTACGCACCATGCTGCTGGATTTCTCCTCCAGCATGCGCTTCTGCTTGTAGGGTGGTGCCTCACATGAATGAAAACGTCCAAGGAATCATGCTTTGTGTGTTCTTTTCTTGTTTGTTTTTTTTTTTCCCCCTTCAGAGTTATGATGATTGCAAAGAAGTTCTTAGATGCCGGCCACAAACTGTCTTTCGCTGTTGCTAGTCGGAAAACCTTTGGCCACGAGCTGTCAGAGTTTGGTCTCGACAGCAGTGTGGGGGAGGCTCCAGTAGTTGCCATCAGAACCGCTAAAGGGGACAAATACGTCATGCAGGAAGAATTCTCGTAAGTTTTTGACTTTGGCAGAGTTGCCTGCCCCAAAGGTGAACTTTGGCCTGGAGGTCTGTGACCAGGTCATGCTGCCTTAGCGTGGAGAAGGCAGGAAAGCTGCGTGTTCCAGCTGGAAGAAGTGATTGCTGGGTGGCAGTGGCTCCTACTGAGGCATTTTCCTGCCCTCTAGAGAGCTGGCAGCCCCTTCCCATTACACAGAGTTTAGTTTGGGATAGTCCAAGTGCCTGGTTAGGAGCTAAGATGCACTGAAGGGAATAATTGTACCTTTCTTCTTGGGAGAAGAGTCTTAAGGGCGCTGGAAGGCCTAAAGCTTAGAGTAGGAGGTGTCCCCAGTCTCCTGCCAGGATGTTGTGGGCATCACAGTCCTCGTGTGGGGGTCTTCTAAGCCAGCCCCAGGCTGGTGCTCTCGGAGATGCAGGTGGCATCTGTTCTGTGGGTGGGAGAGCTTCAATCAGCCTTGAAACATTTCCTCTCTCATCCTGTTGGTGTGACGATGGCTGTAAAATGTCACTTTCAGCCGTGATGGAAAGGCCCTGGAGAGATTCCTGCAAGATTACTTTGATGGAAACTTGAAAAAGTACCTGAAGTCAGAGCCTGTCCCTGAGAGCAACGATGGCCCTGTGAAGGTGAGTGCCACAGCGGGCACAGCAGCAGCTCCGGCCAGTGGATGTCAAAATGCTGTTCAGCAGCAGCCTCCAGTCTCAGGCCAGTGTCCTGTGCTGCGTGGAGAAGCCTCTGCTGTGCAGATGGAAGAAGAATCCGCTCCCTTGTTGTGTGGTAGTTTTCTGAGCCAGGGGAGAAGTGCAGCTTGTTCTCCCAGTGTAGTAACCGCTGCTCGAGCACGCTGGCCATGCACTCTGCCTGTGCAGGATCATCCAGATTCACAGGGATTCTGCAAACCCGCTGCTTGGCATGTGCTCCCTCACGGCGAGGCCTTCGTGCTGGTCATGGCTGCCCTGTTCCTGGGAGTTAGGTGCTCACCTCATCACAGGGTGGGGTGTAACTCCTACTGTTCCCCCCTACCAGGAATCAGCCTGAACGAAAGCGTCCCGTGGCCTGGCTGTATGAGGGCTGGAGTTGCTGCTTGTTTCTGTGTGGATGGAGATGGCCTCAGCCAGTCCTGCCAGACCAGTTCCTCAGCCTGGAACTTGTTGGGATTAAAAATAAACAATTTTGTCCTCGCTCCTGCGAGGATACCAGATACAAACCTCTCCTGAGGTAGTGCTGGTACCTTATGGCAGGTTTTTGCCTGCGAGCTGGGGATGTGGCAGCCTGGTGAAGAGTCCTGTGTTCCATCGTCTTGCTGCTTGCTGTGTAGGGACAGCATGACTGTTGCTGGGGGGGGCAGAGCATACGGAGCATGTCATGTCACAGCCTCTCTGCTGACCGAGAAAACTAACCTGTGTTATCCATCGTTACCAGGTGGTGGCTGTTGAAGAGTCCTGTGTTCCACCATCTTGCCGTTTGCTGTGTCGGGACAGTGTGACTGTTGCTGGGGGGGGCAGAGCATACGGAGCATGTCATGTCACAGCCTCTCTGCTGACCGAGAAAACTAACCTGTGTTATCCATCGTTACCAGGTGGTGGTGGCCGAGAACTTTGATGAGATTGTCAATGCAGATGACAAGGATGTCCTGATAGAGTTCTACGCACCCTGGTGCGGCCACTGCAAGAATCTGGAGCCCAAATACAAAGAATTGGGGGAGAAGGTAGGTCTGGACTCTGCTGCGAATGCAAACCACGGTTTTGCAGCACTGAATGGTGCTGCAGGTTCTGCCCGTCCAGCCTTTGTGATAACGGGATGTAACTGTGCCTTTTGAGGGCTACAAGATTTGGCAGCCCCTGTGAGTGCAGAAGGGACTTGGCAGGATCTGGAGTGCGGCAGCAGCCACACTAGTAGCTTCAGCCCGCGCTCTCTGCTGTGGCACCTAAGTACTCCCTGAATCCAGTGACTGGCCTTGACTGCCGGAGTCCCTCTCTGGGTGCCTTCCCTCTGCAGATTATCGCCTTCTCTCTGGGGACGCTCTCTGGCCGTTGGGCTCCCGTCCTTCCCGAGCACTGCGTGTCCTGCAGCTCACGCTGTGCAGTCGAGGTCGAGCAGTTGCTCGGGGGTACGCGTTCTCCAGAAGTTACACCAGACCAGTGCTGCAGGGCCACTGGGAGGTGCATGCCGTGCGCCTCTGGCTGAGTAGAGGCTTTGCTCCCTGTGCCCCTGGTGAGACAGAATTGTACTCCTCAAGAGACGTTCGCTCCCCCTCTGGCATGCCCTCTGTGCTGATGTCACTCCCAGGTGGTGATCACAGAGTTCCTGGTGTTCACTGCTGTGGGTCAGTTACTGATAAGCTCTTTCTACCAACAGCTCAGTAAAGACCCCAATATCGTCATTGCCAAAATGGACGCTACAGCCAATGATGTGCCTTCTCCCTACGAAGTCCGAGGGTAGGTCTCGCTGCTCGGGATGGGTTCAGGCTTCTGTCTCTGGCTAGTGGCCACAGCAGAGGGTCTGCAGGGAGGCAGTGGCTTTGTGTGAAGAAATCACACATACAAACAAAGGACAGTGCTGTGCCGTGCTGCCCTGAGGTACCGGTGTCCTGGCTGCGCCTGGGGCCATGACCATGCCCTGATCCTGTTCTTGGCAGCGTAGAAATGGTGCTGGGCTCGATTCTCTGGAAACAGTTCAGGTCACAAACTTGGACGCGGTTGAGCTCAGCCAGCGCCGTGGATGTGGCCAGGCTTTTGGAGGCCACGGCTGAAGGCTTGGCGCTGCTGC
>NW_010407663.1:2996-3446 GCF_000710305.1 Buceros rhinoceros silvestris | reverse complement strand
TGGGTGGCCACGGCTGAAGGCTTGGCTCTGCTGCGGCTGTTACCACGTTAGGCCAGGGGACGCAGGGTGTGAGCTCCCTTGGTGAGGGCCGCTCCCAGAGAAGACCAAGCATGTTCAGATGTCTCTTCTCTCTCCCCAGCTTCCCCACCATCTACTTTGCTCCAGCTGGCAAGAAGCAGAGTCCAAAGAAGTACGAGGTGAGTAATTTGCTGCTTTGTAAAGAGGTGAAGCAGCACCTGGGTGCGTGGGTGGTGCAGAGCCTTGAGCTGCGCCCGCCCTGCTGTCCCGTTGCCCTGGGAATGCTGGTCCCTGCTGGGGCAGTCGTGCCACATGCTGCAGACCCACAGGGAGAGCTCCGCTTGCAGCCCCTTGAGGCTCCTGCCTGGCTCCTGCGAGGGGAAGCCCACAGGGAGCGCAGGCCTGGGCTGCCTGGCTGGCTGGTGCGTTCTG
>NW_010407663.1:2009-2928 GCF_000710305.1 Buceros rhinoceros silvestris | reverse complement strand
GCCTGACTGTCTGGTGCTTTCTGCAGGGTGGCAGGGAAGTGAGCGACTTCATCAGCTACTTGAAGCGGGAGGCCACCAACACCCCTGTGCTGCAGGAGGAAGATAAACCCAAGAAGTCCAAGAAGAAGGTGAAGGAGGATTTGTAAAGCACCCACTTGTCACCTGGTGGGGATGAGCTCTGTGTGAATTGGGGAAGCACTGGGCAGACTGGGGCCAGTTCTGGGTTGTGGCGAGCCGGTGGCCGTGTGGGCCGAGGGGACCCAGCTGCTGTATCTAGCTCTGTTTAATTTCTGCCGTCTCGTAGCTGCACTGTTGTGGGGCTCCCCAGGCTGGTTTGTTTTGTGGTTTGGGAGGGGGTGGGAATAGGGTTATTTTCTAATTTTTTTTGTACATTTGGAGAAGTGAAACAATAAAATGACCCCCTAAAGACCAAGTGTCCCTGTCCCGTGGGGACCTCTCAAAGCACGCACCAGGAATCCTGCTCGTGGTAGGCTGTGGCTCCCTCCTGTGAGTCCGGTTTCCTCCAGGCGAGCCTTTACAAGTCCAGATGCTAAGCTCGGTCCTCAGGCTGTTCTCCTTCCTCCTCAGCTGAGGAGAGTCCTTCCCGAGAGTGGAACTGCAGCTCTCCCGATGTGCTGTGCCTCAGCTGCTGCATTCACGCACACTTTGGGCCGGGGGGCTCTGGGGACAGGCACGCGCACCGCCTCAGCAAGCTGGGGTGCGCAGTGCCTGATGTGGCTGCTACACCTCGGTGTGGGCTGCCCGTGGGAAGGGGATCCTGTGGGATACTGCAGGCGGTGAGGAATGTCTCGGCGTGGGGGCAGCCGAACTCCCTTTGGCCCACACCGAGCTGTCTGGGGAGGTCAGGAGCGAGGCAGTGGGTGAGCGGCTGGTCCCTTGTCCTGGAGCTCGGGTTTCT
>NW_010407663.1:1440-1815 GCF_000710305.1 Buceros rhinoceros silvestris | reverse complement strand
GCCGGCTCTGGCTGCCCCCGTGGATTCCTCCCTCACAGCACAGGCGGCACACCGGTTATTTATTGCTGCCGGAGTCCTCCGGGGACAGCAGATACACAACACACAGCATGTGGTTCTCTGCCTACAGCAGCTACGCAGGACAAGAATTTCCTCCTTGGCTACAGCCATGCCTTAAGCCACAGCCGCCTCCGCGCTCTGCTGCAGAGCGAGGCGGTGTGTGAGCGGCTGGGCCCTTGTCCTGGAGCTCGGGTTTCTGGGGCTGTGCGCTCCGAGGCGCTGCTGTGCTGCAGCAGTTACCATGGCGAGAGCCGGCGCTTGCTGCCCCCGTGGATTCCTCCCTCACCGCACAGGCGGCCCACCGGGTATTTATTTCTG
>NW_010407663.1:754-1184 GCF_000710305.1 Buceros rhinoceros silvestris | reverse complement strand
TGCCTTAAGCCACAGCTGCCTCCGTGCTCTGCTGCAGACACTGTGGCACCCTGAGGGGAGTGTGTGACACTCTGGAGTGCTGGTGCCTCGGGCTGGACCCCGACTTCAGACACTGGTGCAAGGAAGAAGCGAATACAACCTGCTCTGCTGCTAACCGCCTGAAATCCAGACTGGAGCACCACTTCCTTGGTGGGCACGGCCCTGGGCTGGGCAAGGGAGAGCCGAGGGGAGCTTTCCTGACCCCTGCTTGGCTCCCTAGTCTGTGACCGGACCTGGTGGCAGCTGGGCACTGAGCGAGTTTGGCCTAGGGCCCTCTCAGTGCCAGGGCTGGGACAAGCAGGGGTGGGGTGAGCAGGGCCTTGGTGGCACTTCCTGGCAAGAGGGATGATGGGCATGGAGTGCTGGTGGCTGCCCAGGGACCCGTTACCGG
>NW_010407663.1:0-613 GCF_000710305.1 Buceros rhinoceros silvestris | reverse complement strand
TGGAGTGCTGGTGGCTGCCCAGGTACCCGTTACTGTGTGCTGCGATGGAACTGGAGCTAACGAGGCTCCAGCTGAGAAACAGGAGGTAGGAAGCACAGGTTAACTCAGCAAACATGACTGATACGGGCCTGATACGCTCCAGCAGTGGAAAGCTGAGGGGACAGCCACCGCCCGAAGGTTGGCGTAACACACCCCCGGGGCTCGGCTCGGGCCTCAGCGGAGCGTCTTGGAAAGCCTGGCTCTGCCCCTCCGCAGCGGCTGAGGCCTCCAGCTCTGCGGGGAGCAGGGAAGGAGCTGGCCCCTGGCGAGGAGGGCAGCAGGAGCTGGAGCAGCCCTGCAGCGGGGCCGGGGGGCGCCGGGAAGCACCGGCAGAGCAGGGCTCTCCTGAACCCCGTCCTTAGCCTAGTGCACCCCCAGGGACCTGCTGCCTCCACCCCCTCAGGGACAGGTCCCGAAAAGCAAGAAGAACAGTGGCAGCAGCGTGCCTAGGAGCTCCCACTGCCTTCGGACTGTGGGATCCGGCTCTTGGTGTGAGACAGCTTCTGGAGGAGGGGTTGGCGGTGGCTCTTCTCCGGCTGGAGGCTGGGATAAGACTGGAGGGGGGAAAAAGCTG
>NW_010407662.1:13825-14999 GCF_000710305.1 Buceros rhinoceros silvestris | reverse complement strand
GCAACAGGCCTTGGAAAAAGACTGTCCCCATATTTCTCACAGGCCCCCTTTAAATACTGAAAGGCTGCAGTAAGGTTTCCTCAGAGCCTTCGCCAGGCAGAACATTGTCTCTGAGCCTGTCCTGAGAGCAGGGGTGCCCCATCCCTCTGATAATTTTTGTGACTCTTCTCTGGACCCACTCTAGAGGACTGAAAATAGAGGGCTGAAAAGATACTGAAATTCTCTGTAAAGTATTTTTTTGGGGAGTGTTGTTTTTAACAAACACATTGTATATAAAAATTTATATAAAGTGTGTTAACACAAATAACTCAGCTAGTGCCTTCAAAGCACCACTTTCTAAGGAAAAACAGCTTTATGCTTCTGAAGGAGACCTATGTGACCTATGTGCCACCTCAGAGATGGCCACAGGCAGCACAGCCCAGTCCCTGCTCGGGGCCAGAGTACTGCCCGCCCTGCCCTGTCATCAGCAAAGTCATGACTCCTACAGGAAAGCCTAGAGCCTGCTCACCACCAGGCACTTTACCATTAACTAACCGCCGCTCCGTTACTCGGGCAGAGTCAGAACAGGTTTTTTAAGGCCAGCAATGATAGAGCTTTTCACACGATAAAAGCCCAACGCATGGCTATAGATTATTAGTTATGAGCATTTCAAACACTAATTAAGCTGTTGCGTACTTCGCATTAGCCTTGAAACCCAGGGAGGTACAGCTCAGTCCACAGGCATAAACGCTTCATCCTAAAAACCAAAACAGATGTGGTAGCACGAAAAGACAGGAGTATACTATTTCAGAAGTGTAGTTTGATTGCCCAGTTGCTGTAAGGTATGTGTCTAGATATGTGAAGTTAGGCAGAAGAACTGGCAGGAGGGCAGGACTATGAGCAGGAAACAAGACTGAGCACATCTTTAGGAAAAACCGCTTACATGTAAACAGGGGTTGGGTGGGGGAAGCAACACAGCTATATCAAATTGCCTGTTACATGTTCTGCAAAGTTCTTAAGACAGTTGTTGCAAAGGCTCACCAAGCACCAATGTGGGTGACTACATATGCAAGAGAAAAGCAACTGTCAGACTGACCTTGGAAGCCCTAGATCTGCAGGAGTCAAGACACCACACGTCCCTCTGTGAAGTCCCCACTCTGCAATCCATTAGCACTCCTTCCCAGCTCTTCCTGCT
>NW_010407662.1:355-13757 GCF_000710305.1 Buceros rhinoceros silvestris | reverse complement strand
TGCTGAAGTCGTTAAACCACGTATTGCTCTGGAAGCGATTATCGCACCACGGGACAGCTACCTTCCAACGGAAAGCAGCAGGTCTTGAACCCGCATCACGCCTGCTATGCATCAACTGTGACTAGCTCAGAGGTGAAACCTAAACCACGGCTGCAAGACTGGAAGTGCTTGATGCCATCCCAAGACAAGTAACAGTTTGGGGCATGACATCTACAAGGAGACACTGAGACGTACAGTCAAGTAGGTGGAAGGATCCAGACCTCAGAACAAAGGAGAGCACAGTATTAGAGATACGGACATCTTTTCCAGGAGCTAAATAGTTCACCTCATGCTTCCTGTATGTCTTATCATCAGGTCTGTATCTGCGTGTAGTTTTACTGAGGAACCTCTGAGAAGAGGCAGCCTGCTTTTGTCAGTGACAGGCTTGTGCAAGTGAACAGAGTTATTATTTAACCTGTCTGTGGGCCATTGCACACTATGCACCTAACGGTACCACTGGAAATGGTTTGGCATACCACTTACGTTCTTCATATTCTAGTGAAAAGAGGACACACAGAACTCACACCGAAGAACCACTTTGTTACTAAGAAAAGCATTATCCTTCTCTGCAATACACGTAAAGCACCAAAATAACAAATAAATATATTTAGCAAAATGAAACAAGAAAAAAAAAAGCACAGCAACATAGAAGAGATACGTAGAAGAATCTGCAGTCCTAGGTAAGCAGAGTATTTTCCTTCTACTCCTTTCCATCAGGAACGCTTGTTCCAATGTCAGCCTATTTCACAACTGTTTTGAGGATCCTCCTTGTCTCAGACATCCTAGAGAGCTTATATTCACCAAAGAAACTTTCAAGAGCACACAGAGAAAGTTTACATTAAACCGGGAAGATGAGAACTCAAGATGTAATGACTCCTTCACAAAAGAATCTTTACATCAACATTTTAAGAAAGTTGCCTGGCCCACAGACCAGACCTACCTCCCCAGTTTAAGTCCTACCAATCAAATCTGTCAGAATGCATTACATCCTTAGGACAGCACCATCATTCATGTATCTTTTTAATGGGGTCTTTCTTTAGGTGAAGAAGGTAAGAGCTATAATTGTATCTACTAAATCACCATTAGGGTAGCCACAGGCTTGAAAAATTGTGTTGTCATTTATCAATTTCAGAATACACAAGTCTTTGAAATAACTTTAAAACAGCCGCATTGCTTACAGCAATCAAAACATGAAGCAAAGTCACTAAAATGAGATAATCTGTGTTTTCTCAAAAAAAAAAAAAATTGGAGACAACTAGGAGAAAGACGTTCAACTCAGTGGTTGCGCCAAGTAAGACTAATGCAGAAATGGATTTGTATTTTCCTTCTTCACCGAAATAAACATAGAAACAAGAAAGTACATACAAATAGCCAAAGAACTATTACAGACGAGACGGGCTTCCCCCATCCTCTTCTCAGTGTAAACCATACCTTTCCAAGTAACAGCTAAGTCAAAAGCATATGCCACTGAAAATGGAACCTCACTGACAAATTCATGACAGGAGGCGGCAAGATGATCAGTCTCTTACAGATGGATGATTTGCTGTGAGGGTAGTAAAACCTGTGACTCAACAGCAATGTTTTGTAAACAATAAAACTCAATGCTTCCTTCCGCTCCTTGTGGTTGCCTACAGATGCTGCTTTCCTACTGTGACAACAGGGCATTTCACCAATTCCAACAGCAGCGCTTCTGAAGAAGCAGAGGTTCCTCTCTGCCACTGACAAGAACTCCATGTGTTTCTGAAGTCACCGCTAGTAACTTCTGGATGTGCTGCTTTCCAATTCTAAAACCCTTTATGCAAAAAAACCTTGAGGGAACACATAAAAGACACTATATGAAAAGAGCGCTAGCTAAGGAATTCTGGAAGATCTAATCTTCTCCATTTCTATCTTGCAGAAAACGAGCAACATCAACAGAGCAAATGGATGGCCAGCAGCTCAGCTTACAAGGCATTTAAGCAGCCAAGGCTGGCAGGGTCCATAACCCACCCTTTGTTACCTTCACTGCCAGGGGCCTGGGATGACCCTAGCTGCCATACGAAATCCAAGAGGAAAACCGACATTGGCACTTTTTCCTGATACACGTCTCCTGCCTGCTGGTGGGGATGGCCAAGTTCTCAAACAGTCTGGGCCGTTCCCTCTGCTGTTTGAAATAAGGGAAGCTGATGTACACATTCAAACATTCACCAAGGACAGGGCAGCGATGCGTACGAACTATTACATTACACTGAGCAGGTCACAAGCAATCGTAAGGAGCCTAGGTTTCACAGGTCAGCCATCTAGCATAACATCAGTTTGTTCTCCCACAATCCCAGTTTTGGTTTAGAGATCAAGCTTCTGTACATTCATTTAAAAAATAAGGTTCTTCTTCCAAATGCTGCTAGTTCTCAGCTCCAGCTTCTTCACAGAGTCCTTCCAGATGCACAGCCCACTCGTCCTGCAGTAGTCAACCACTGGGTTGGTTCTGGGCAGCACACAGGCAAATGAGTCTGCAGTACTAGTGTTTAGATAATGTAGTAGCTTTCATTGTAGGAAGAATTCTCCTCAGAGTCCTCAGTGTCACAACTGCTCATCAATGAGATGGAGTAGACAGAAGAAATGACGCTGCTGTCATTGTCTGTGACTGGTTTCACCAACACATTCTGTTTCTCTGTATTCAAAACACACAGATACAAAAGTTAGTAGCGACCACTGTACCCACAGACGCTAAATTACTAGCTCTCTTTGAAACCTACAGCTCTTCACTGTCAGTTTGCTATAGGGCTTTCAAGCTGCAAGGCACAGGCCACCTTCTTTTCAATTTTCGGCATTAAAAGAACATAGGGTAGGGGTTTCTGTTCATTTAAGTTTCCTATGTGCCTTTTCCTGTTAAGGCAGCACAAATGAGGAGGAGACATTCTCCAGCCCAGTTAGCAATGAAAGCAGCTATTACAGTGCCTTGCCAAGTAAGAAAAAGGGAAGGGACGAAATGCGGTAAGGAGCTGTCAGACAAGTCATGGTTGTTCAGGACGCTTACAGCCCCATCAAAACCTCCGTACATTTAGGACTGCAAGCTGTCCTACTGGTGCCTGTTCTACTAAGGCTCTTGGAAAGGCTTCTTGGGAAGCCCTGACTGACCTTCTCAAGTGCCACTTGCTTCATTATTTCTTCTTAGGAATTCATGTTTAAAGAGGCACATCGTTATTTTCATCTCAATCAAAATCCTTCCCTCACTGAACTGCACAAAACCAATTAATCCTTCCTCCTGAAGTGTGTCATGGCAAAACCAAATGATTTCCTACTAAGAGTCACTTAATATAATTAGAGTACCTATTGCATGTGAAGGCAGGCTATGAGCTTATTTCCTTCTTGTTCAAACAAGCATGAAGACCACTGGTTGAATACAGAATTGCAGTGGTCTCCAAAGGCACCACTTCATCTAGAGACCATTAGCTCTCTGATGAGACACTTCAGTGCTACAGCCTACTCTGCAGATAAGCATAATATACATGAGCAGTGTGAGCTCTGCATATGTGAAAGCTGAGCCGGGCAGCCTTTGAGCAGCGTAGCATTTCCCAAGGGAACTAGACTGAGTTGGTTCAATAGGTAATGACTTCAGGTTTGATCTAACAGTGCTTAGTGATGTCATTCTATGTCACCCTGAGGAATGTGAAATATGTCAAAAGCACCTTTCGTTAAGCAAAAGGCTTGACACATTGCAAAATGAAGGATCACGTACTCACCTCTACGATGGGAAGACCAGACTATTACTCAAGGAAACTCAGCAATAGAAATTTCTTCAAGGGTAGCAGGAAGAGACTTCTACATCTCAGCACCTACATACCAGTGTCAAGTGCTCCAGAAACTCACTTGGAGAGGAAAGCAGAATAGGAATACTCCATACTGGAGCTTTACTTAAAGCTGTCACAGTCTTTTAGCCACAACGAGGGAAGAGGTTATGCATTTAAGCCACAGTGGCTTTAATCCCACAAAAATTAACACGACTGCTAGCTCAGCCACACATTTACATGACACACTGATGTTCCCTTCAGTTTCCTACGCAAATCTAGCAGGCAGAAGAGAATTCAGTTTCTCATCAGGCACTGCTCTGCCGAGTTTGTGCAACGATGCAGCCAACAGTTTAATCAAAAGGTACCTGGTATTTGTGTCAAGGCCCATTCTATATAGTTTTGCTTTTATTTAGTGACCTCTTTGAAACAGCATAACCTTTAGCGTGGTTAATTTGTCCTGCTCAACTGCAGGATTCATACAGAAATTTTTAACCAAACTTCTTATTTTACTGCGCAGTAAAGCTAGTTACACAACATATCTTAAAATTAATTTTTTAGTGTTTCTGTTGCATTCTTGGGAGCATCTTCTTGGTATATAGGTGCCACAGAAATTTCTACAAAATACATGGAATGAGACATTGTACTCATCATGCCACATCCACCCACCTCTCACCTTTCCGCTCTCTGATAAGGGTTAGTCGATGCTCTTTCATTTCCACATCCAGTTTTTCTACCATCCTGTCAATACAGTTATCCAGCACCAGAGAGCGTGTCTTTGATTTGATCTCCTGCCTGCAGATAGGGCACTCCACTTTACGCTTTGTCCACTCATTGATACAGTAGGAGCAGAAGCTGTGTGCACAGTTCAGAGTGACTGCCTGTAGAAGTTGACAGAAGGATACTTATTCATACTCGCACAAGTATTGTCAGAAAAAAAACCCAAACACAACCCGAAGTCAGAAAAACATTGGATGAACACTTCCTATAAGGGAAGGGTGAAGAAAAGCCCAAACCCCATTTTCTTTAGCCTCTACAGGGGTTACACATAAAAACTCTCCCATCCCAGAGTGCAGACAATTTTACAAGTTGTTTAATGGATTCACTGTAGATCACAGCAAGTCAGAAACACAGACAAAAACTAATTCTAAGTTTCCCCAATTTTAAAAGGGTAAATTATGAAGAAACTCATATAGTGCATAATAGCCCCTTAAATTACCGAGAAATCAAAATTTCAGCTAGCTCTTAAGTCATTGTAACAAGGCTAACACACCAGGTTTCCTGTAGTAGAAGTAAATGTAACGAAACTGAAGTTCTAGCAAAACAAACACAGAAATAACAGTCTACTTTTCTGGCATAGCCTATCACTTCTAGAGTCAAAGGAAAGCAGGCCAGTTTCTCAAGGAAAGAGTTTATCCGAACAGTGTAAGTGGTTCAGGTCTTGACTGAACACTGCACCTCCCTTCCTTTACTAACTTCTATATCTAAACCTGAAGCAGTCCAACTCTAACAACTTAAAGCAATGTCCACTACAAAATGATTCCTCCCCTAGCAGGCTGTCCACAGCAGCTCAGAGCACCTGTTGAAAAAACACCCGAAACTCCTGCAAGCCTAAATGCATCTTAAGATTAAGCACTCGGCTCTGTGTAGGTAGAAACACTGAACATCCTGCTCAGGAGATGAGTTAGGCCAGACAGAATGGATTTCTGCACCAGCCTTCACCTGCAACTCACTGTGGGTCTGTTCAGACTCTTAAACTAGTGAAGAAATAAGCTTGACTTAATTGCTTTAACAGAACTAGGGGAAGTTCTGAAGTCTCTTCTTTACTGGCAAATCCATATCAGTTTATACATACCTCGATAAAGTGCTCAGAACAGATTGTGCACTGCAACTCATTCTCCAACACGTCATTCATCTGATTCAACACCTCTTCTTTTTGGGCTCTCACCTTTTCCTTCTCCTCCTAGCGGAAAATTACATATGGTTGTGTATCAACAAAGAAAAAGGTTTTACTCAATAGAATATCGGCAGGAAGTGCACACGCAGAAGTCAGCACAAGTAGAAAATCATACAACTGCAAGCCTCCACATTTCAAGTCTGTGTCTGTTACATAGCCAGATCTGTAACCTCTTCCTCTTTGTAGTCACAGCACAATTGATAATATTCCCACTCACTGCAGAGAACTTAAAAGCAAGAACAGTAGCTGTTCACAAAATTCCCTTCAGCCGAAAGAAACTACCAGCTGAATCAATCTTTTCAGAATCTCTTTCAACCTCTTCCTGGCTGAGTTTCGCTTAAGTCAACAGAACAATTTTTTTGATGTCCAATACAAAGAGCAAAACATCCAGACAAAATTCCTCAAATACTAACAAAAGGAAGCATAAGAATTTAAAACTTTTATTAGGCAGTTAAATGCAAGTAATTTTTTGTTTGTTTGGAGTTAAATTAGGCTCATAGATAACTGCTCTACCTTCTAAAAATAACAGAGAAGGTCTTACAACTGAAACTATACTTGAAACAGCAACTGAGTTGCAAAGACAACATGAAAAAAAAACATAAAGCAAACAGCCAGAGGTGGATAATGTGATAATTTCCAAGAGTAAGACACTGGAAAGGATCTCCTTAACCAATCTGAACTTCTCACCTTGTGCCAAGGACAGGAAGAAATGTGGCTTATCTCATTCATTATTTGAATTCCATGTTGTTTCAGGACCGCTGGCATACTGCAGTTTTATCTGAATGCACTCCGAACTGAAAATGAGGCCTCTCTGTTTTTAAACACTTTTTTTTTTTAAATTAAGGGTGGAATGGGGCCCACTTCCCCTACACAGCACACAGTTCAGGTGCTCTGGGCTTTCTTTATGGTTGAGACATGTCTACTAATGACTGTTCAACACTAACTCATGAACAGGGCAAGCTGCATCCTCCCCCAGTTCTGAAAACTGCCACCTCAAAATACAGGAGTTTTTCACTATGTGAGGCAAAGTACTACCTAGACAAGCGTGAAACAATCCCTTCCTCTGCTGCAGCATATCATGTTTCATTTACGAATACAAACGAGAATTCAGTTATTCCTTACCTTTGTTTCTTCCAGTTCTTTATTCTTGGCTTGAATTATCTCCTCAAAATCTTTTTTACTACGGCTCAGTTCTTCCATCAAAGCATGATGCTGTAACAATACCACCCCAGAAACTGTAAGAGTGCCATTAAAAGCTATCCTATTAAATATACATGGCCATAATCATGAGGTTCAGCATACTCATTTCCTCTAATCCCCTCCTAAAAGAGCAACACATATCTATTCGAGTTGGGGTGTTAAGGCAGTTAAGCCTTAACTTAAAATTGGAATATAGTACCAGACCTTCCCAGTGTCATGGCCCTTCTCATTACCTCTCCCAGCTTATGCTTCCATTTTGGTTATGTTTTACAGTCACCATTTTGGGTGCATCTGAGACATTTGAGCATCAAAGGTATTCGACACACAATGATCACAAAAATCTGTCACTACATGCAGTCTTACCTGAAGCTGTTTTCAAATTAACTTTTCAAAATGAAAGGCCTTTTGCAAAAGCCTAGGAAACCTAAGTATGTGGCCATCTCTTTCAAAAACATTCATAACCAAGAGTGAAATCTTTTTTCATCTGGTTAAAACTGCCAGAACAACTTCCCCAACAACCTAACAGAGAGACCTCATAAGAAAGCCCAAGGACCAAATTCAAATTAAAGCATTACAGCTACTTACTGCTTTCAATCTGAGTGCGTATTCTCACAATATTTGATGGCATATAGCAACTCCCACAAAGTGAGGTCTGCCACTTTGACAGAAATTTGGTCTGTAGATGAAAATCATTCAGTCTGCACCTATGGCAAAGTCTTCATCCCCTCCCAAGAGGCCACAGCAGTAAGAAAGATTTAAATACCTGAGTCATGCAGTGAGACCAAACTTAGTCCCTAAGTACTTGCCTCTTGCAGAACCTGGGCCAGCTGCTCCTTCAGATTCCCTTCCCCATGTTGCCACTTTACTCCCTGGGAAATAAAAAAAAAAACCCCACACTTGAAGAAAGCAAGGGACAGAAAATTACTACTTTGCACACTGTCTTTAGAGGATATGGTTTTCAGCAATCCCTGAAATGTCCCACTCTAGTGCTGCAAGTGTATGACAGAAATTAGAGCTGCTGTTTACTGTGAGCCATTAAAATGGAAATATCATTTACAGTTACATACTTGAAACACCTCCACGTTCTTCTAGCTCTAAAGGCACCATCATGATCATAGAAGCAAAGAGGTCAGCAACAGCTTAAACATGGGAAGAAGCTGCAACTCTATGAGCACATTCAAAGAGTCAGCCATACCTACGGGGCCAGGTGAACTTCCCATTATGCTTAAGACACAACTCCAGAATTTCTGTACTTCCTATACAGGTATCTTGCCTTTAGCAGCAGACTTTAAAAGAAGTAACTGATAAATTATGGAACTCAGTACAAGAAAAATTCTTACGTCCTTTGAACCAGGAAGCTCAAATTGAAAGACTTAGTTTGTTACCTTAAAAAGCTACTTCTCAACATACACGTACTGTTTATATATTGCAAGAAAGGGCTTTTTGAATGCATGAAAAAAATTTCCCTCCCCCAGGGATAAAGGTATACCTTACATAATATATACCCTATATACCTACATAATTCACTCGCTTGGAAAGGAAATGGATTTGCCATGCAAACTGGGCATTAATTCAGACATATACAGAAAGTCACACAAGGTAGATACTCTTCAACTTGTTCTCTCTGTAACACAGGAGATCAGGCAGAGACTTCTGATTTTGTTTTATTTAAAAACACACATTGTTACTAACTGAAAGGTTTTACTATCTTGCTGTAATGAACCTGTTTGTAAAAAATTTTTTTTATTATTTTGTGCCTTCTTCCTAATGCCCCATGCAGCCCAACACCTTCTGTCTTTGCACTTTCTTAAACCTACCTGGCAGTGAAGTATTTCCATGACAATTTTAACAGAAGTAATTCACACAAATATTGGTTTTGTTACTGTATCATTCTAGATCTTATTTCAGATCAATGTGTTACATTAAGCATTCCATAAAAGTGAAGGCATGGACCAAAAATATTACCACCCTTATACCTCTAGCTTCTGCTGTTCTTTAGAGAACGTCTTCTCCAGCTCTTCCACCTGCTGCTGATGACGCACTTGCGCCATGCACAGCTGGTCCTGCAGCTCCCGCAGCTCCTCCTCCATTGCCAGGATCTCCTTTTGAGCACACTTCCTGCGCTTCTGCTTCACATTCAGAACTGCTCTCTGCTTCTCCTGCAATTTGACCTTTAACTTCGTTATGTCTACCAGAGTTTTCTTCAGCATTTCCAAGTCAGTCCATGACTGTGCAAGAGCAGTGCCTTTCTGGTCCTTACGGGGGACAGACCTGGCTTTCTCAGAGCACACAGGGTTACTATGCACTGGACCACTATCCTCCTCACTCGGTCCAGGAGAAGGCAGCTTGTCATCCATCTTCCCTTTTAACTGTTTGGCCTCTTCTACCCTTGCCCATGATTTACCCAAAGATTCATTGTCACAGGACACTCTGTCTCTTTTGGATCTGGAGTTTGAAGGGCCTTCTGATCCAGATGTCTCCAATTCCTCCAAACTAAATTTACGTTTAGTTCTTGAACTCTTAGCTTTCCCCAGGTCATTCCTGTGGGCTAAAAAGGGTCTGATTTTCTCCCACTCCTCTTTAATTACTTCATACTCATATTCAGCAGTCTCTTTGTTTTCCAAAGGCACTCCCAACTGGATACGGTCTCCTTCAGCAATAGGATAGGCTTTTGAGGGATCCAGGCGCTGTTTGTTAAGCCAGACTCCATTTAGACTCTGCAAATTAACAGAGAATCAGCAAAACTTAATACACAGTTAAAGCGCCCTCTGCAAGTTATTTCTGACAGCTGTAAACGTACCTACCCGCTTCAGTGTTGCAACCAGAACAAGCCACCTCTTTAAACAAACCTTGTAATATTCAATTTATTGACTTTGTGTCCCGTTTATTACGGTTATTACACTGTATTATTTCCCATGTATTATTCCTCGTTACCAATTTCATGTACAAGCATTAAGAACAACATTAATATATGTGCCTGGGCAGAGGGAAAAGAATGAACTCTTAAGTGGGGAAAAAAAACCTGCCCAAAAGCTTCAGAAATAAGAACTAAACCAATAAAATGACTCATAGGTCATTGCCAAGAACATATAATATTGCAGCAATTATTCTTGACAATTAATGTCACCTGAAGTTCAAGAATAAACTAGAAAATAAAAAGGAGCATAGCTTATACTGCTTAAAGAAAAAAGAGACAGTTGTCTATAAATACAAGGAGACCACGAAAGAGGAGGAAAGTGTTCTTCTAGAGATAATGTTCAAAGCAGAAAAAGGGCTTTTAAATTAGACGCTAGCTCAAGAAACACTTTTGAAAAACAGCAAAACTGATCTGCATTCAAGATGAACCGCAGAATCATTAACAGCTGACATCTCAAAGACATTCAATAAAACGACAAACTGGCAGCAGTGATAACACAGAGGAAATATTAATAGTTAATCTACCATAGATGTTTCCAGTCACACAGTAACTAAGTTTTCAAGTTTATACAAGTACTGCAACAGAGTTTTGTTTAAGAGCAATGTAATTTTAATAGTAGCCACTCCGTTCCTTCCCGACTAACTGCTGTTGACCCAAACATCCACGCAATTTGCATAAAGTGTTGAACATTTTTGTTCTACCGGTGCTGTTTTAAAGCAAGTTACTGATTTCACAGTTTTCAGCCTGAATGAGAGAGCTGCCAGATGACGATAGGAAAAACAGACTACTGAAGTCAAAGTGAGACCTAGCTGAGGACTCTGCTATCAACACTTCATTCTAATCAGCTGAGGAGGACTTTCAGAAGAACTTGTTTGAAGCAGTTTTTCTAACAATAGATTCTTCTTGTAGTTGATTGTAATTAAAGCAGTTGTGTCACTGCATTAAGGAGCATCAGAGTTTATCCCTTCATCAGCAGTACAAGGGCATTACCCTTTTGAATACTGCCAAAATCCAGGGGATTCTTTTTTCAAGAAAGCAATACAAAACAAGTTCACAGACCACAAAGTGCCCTTGGCAAGACTACAATTGTCTGAAAAATGCTAAACCAGGAGACAAATCTATATACAGAAAACAATACAGTTTGCATCCCAATTGCAGCAAGCTGAAGCTTCCCCTCCCTGGAAGTGTTTAAAAGCCGTGTAGATGTGGTGCTGAGGGTCATCAGTTTAGGGACCCTGGCAGTGCAGGGTGAACAGCTGGATTCAGTGATCTTAAAGATCTCTTCCAACCCGATGATTCTGTGACTCTCATTAGAAGCGCACAACAGGCAAGTCACATTACCACGGACCTTCTATCACATTTATACCATATTATTTCATAGCCCATACATTGTTTGAGCCAAATCAGGGCGTTTTCTCCAGTGAATCTCAGAGTACAAGGTCTTTAATCGGTCTCTGTACCTTGTTATCCTTGACTGTCCATTGCCCTTCTGCATTTTGCTCGAAAACACAGTGCTTACGAGAGATCATCAAGGGACAGGTTTTTGAAACCAGCTGGTATGTGAGATCTAATCCTCGGCCTACAGTCACCTGCAAATAAAGCAGTTCAGAAACTACAATCAGCAACAACATGGCAAATTCAGTTTATGTCATTCCAATTTAAGTACAGCAGAAATCTATCTAGATTAGATCCTATAGCTATTTCCAAAGAGTTTGGGATTATAAGATTTTAAGGGGTTTTTGCATTTAATTTCAAGAGTAGATAGAAAATGGAAACCTACAAAGTTTGAAGTATTCTTTCTCTCCCGTTGAGGAAAGTTTGATTGCTCTAAGGCAGGTTACAGTCTTGATTTCATGGAAATCTTCCTCAGCAGCAAAGCTGCTCAAAGCCACCCTTAATCCATCCATGCTCCACCTTAGGTCAGTACCTAGCTAAACATCATTTCTCCAAACCAGTACAATTTTTTGTGCATCTCAAGATTACTTCTTACCCTATTCTTTCATTAGCTGCACCTGTTCAACTGTCTGTGAACAGGAAAGACACAGGAAAACACAGCTCAGAAAGCTGCCATCAAAAACCCGCACATACAACCATTCCCTAAATGCACAATACTGTTGTAAATCACACCATCAATCTTACGGCTCAGAAACTAAGCTACATACAGTTCATAACCAATAGCGAAAGTGATCTAAACAATCTGATTAGGCCTAATAGCATCTTCTGGAAGAAAGGACATAATTTAATCGTATCATTTCAGAGTACCTTATTAAATCTGATCTAACTGCAGACTGCCATTTCAAGTACAGCTCTGCTCTCCCTCCTCCTTTGCAAGATCTGATGAAAACATGCACTTTTCTTATTCACCTGTGCATTGCACAAATTTTCAGTCATTGGACAACTGCACAGATCCAGTATAATAGAGCAGGAACACGCAGCCAGAAAAAGCAGGACAAACACCTGCCAGAAGTCCACGGTTAAATGAGATGAAGAATATTATAAAAGGGCACTCTGGTTTTTTATGCCTTAGATGTAGGCTGCCTTTCTTTCCCCCTGGAACCCCAGCTCATTTGTGTCACACCTTCCAATTCCTACAAGATGCCGCAGTCAAGAAAAGTTCATCCACTACACGTTACCGGAGCAGGTCTTGCCTTCAGTTTAAAGCAAGATCTCGGTCTCCCATGTCGTAACTAAATGCAAGGAAGCAAACTAAGATCACGAAAGCAAACTTAACCACACTGGTATGGACTGCATACGTAAGAGGTACAGAAACTCAGGTGGATAAAGACTTCTGTTAACACTCAGTCATACACACCCGATAGAATTAAGACCAGCTAAGGCCAGTCACAAAAATTCTCCTTGATGAAGTTCACTGAGCAGCAGGGGTCTGAGACATTACCACTCGTCTACTGGAGTTCATTGCTGCCCACAGTGGTGCTGGCAGACCACAGAACATCCCCATGCCTCAGGAGTGCAACCTGGCACCAACAATTAAATCCCCAGTGAAAGCAGCCTGCGCCACACCAGCCTGTGGCCTGGGAAGCCTGCAGTATCAGGTTGCCAGTGACAAGGACTGTCGTGCTGTGCAGACAACTGGAGCAGTAACATCTTGAATGAGACTGTTTGCCCAATTAGCAGAGCCCTGGCTGTACGTTTTGCAGATGTATTAACTCAAGTCCTTCACAGGGAATACCTGCTCATCTTCTGGCTTCAAATCCATGATAGGAGAGTAACAAAACTATAGGTTTGCTCAAAGAGTTGAAAAGCATTGAAAGACAAGTTGAGAGGTGCCTCTTGCAATGTGTAAGCACAAAATAATTCCTTCGTGCAGCATGACCCCACAGCACCTAACTGCCTGATCCCAACCACTAACACGTCGATCTTCTTTCAGCCCCCAACCTTGACAGAGGCCTTTGCCTAGTAGGTTTAGGTGAAAGAGTACAAGGACATCTGTAAAAAATTATTATTGAAAACAGCTTATTCCCATACCATGCTGAAACACAACTAAAACAGATTTTAAAAGTG
>NW_010407662.1:0-337 GCF_000710305.1 Buceros rhinoceros silvestris | reverse complement strand
GTACAAGGACATCGGTAAAAAATTATTATTGAAAACAGCTTATTCCCATACCATGCTGAAACACAACTAAAACAGATTTTAAAAGTGACCTCGTTTACACCTGAAAAACTCAAGGCACAGAACTCAAGCCCGTTACATACTGTTAACCTGGCCAAAGCATCAGTTAGGCTCAGGACTGTAACCCCCTCAAGTTTCTCTGTCACGCGAACAACTCTTATCTCAATACGAGAGCGGTTTACCAGAGGTTAACAGCGGAAGACACGGCAGGTGACACACTCAAACGCCTGCCCTCACGCCCGCTCTCCGCCTCCTCGTACGTTACCGGTGCTAAACGGCG
>NW_010407661.1:21694-47077 GCF_000710305.1 Buceros rhinoceros silvestris | reverse complement strand
GTAATAATAATAATAATAATAATAATAACAAATAAATAAGATTTAAAAAAAAAAATAGAGAGGGCAACAGAAATGTGGTGTATTCAGGATAAATTCTTCTTTGGAATACGTCCCAGCCTAAGGCAGGGGATGGTTTAGGGCACCCTGCATCAGCAATTGCATCTGGATCATTATGGTTAATAGTACCAAGTAATCCCTACTCCTGGAGCTTGGCTAGACCCTCTTTAATCCCTTTTTAATGTGGCTATCAAAGATCCTACAAGACGGAGTTCTGTAAGTCATTCCATATGGTGAGTTTAAAGTACTTCCTGTTGTTCATTTAAACCCTCGGTGGATTGTTTTGGGGTCTCCTGTGGATCGGAGACATACTCCGTTTTGCTCTGCGGTTCCTGATTGTATAGATCTGCATGGACTTTCCTCCCCAGTCATTCTCTTCCAAGGTGAAAAGTCCCTTTCTTCGGAGCCTCTCTTCACACAGAATCCGCCCAGTGCCTCTGATCGTCTTTATTGCCCTTTTTGGTACAATTTCCAGTTTTAATATGTCCTTATTCAAACTGGATGACCAGAATTACACACTGTTTTCGAGGAGTGGGTGAATCACAGATTTATACAGGAGGATGATGTGTTTTCTTTCGTTTTCCCAGCAAGATCTAATCGTCAAGCTCCCTGTATGTAGCGGGTGCCCTAATTTCAGAGGCACAAGCGTTTATTACTGCAGAAGCAGCACAACTTGTATATGAACAAACCTATCTATCAAAAAGCCTGAGCTTCAGATTTCATTCTTAGAAATTTTTTTTAATAACAATTCAGATTTTAAAAATTTTTTTAAATCTTAGGTTTGGGACAGTGTGGAGGGCCAGAGTTGAAATACTAGTAACTAATAATGTTAGGAAAGGGAATGCAGGCAGTATTTTAGAGGACTTTTATTATTTTAGCTGGGAAAAGTCCTTGCATAAAGCTTCACTGCAAGTCAGAAAAAGTGGCTGTTCAAGAATAGCAACCATCTTCCCTCTCAGTCTGTCTTCTGAAGTCAATGCGATTGCTAGTGGAACGAGTTGAATGTGTTTCTGCCTACGAACAGGCTATAAAATTCTCAGTTTTATTCTTGTGACATGCCTTTAGAATTCTGATTGCAATTTCGTGGCCAGCAAGAATTGATTCTGTGCCCAGGTCTGGGCTGACAGTTAATAAATCCATCCTTTCCTGAACTTGCTTGATCTTGAAGTCACAGAGAAAGAGAAAAGGTCTTCAGTGTCTTTTTCGTAGTTTTTCAACTGTATCAATACTTTTATCCATAGTTTATTAGTAAATCCTTATTTTGGGACACTGATGAAAACCTAGATCAGTTTGTACACGACCTGTTTCTTTATTTCTTCTGTTTAAAAAGACTGCTGCTGACCACTGGTAAGATGTGTGATGTTCTCAGAGGCAGTGAAGCTATCTAAAAGAGTTATCTCAACAGCTGCCAGAGCACAGGTTGAGTCGAGCTCCCAACCCGCGCCTCATTTTCATGCTGAATGACCTGCTGTCCACCCAGCAGAGTCTTCTGGGCTATATATAGCCTGAAACTGCTTGTGTTGCTCCGATTCTGCTTGAAAATCCAACACTTTGTGCAATGGTAATTTAAATCACAGAACCACAGACGGGTTTGGTTTGAAGGGACCTTCCAAGCTCACCCAGTCGAAGCCCCTGCAGGGAGCAGGGACATCTGCACCCAGAGCAGGGGGCTCAGAGCCCCAAGGGCCAACCTGACCTGCCATGGGGCCAGCCATGGGGCTGCTCCCACCAAGTCAGAATCTGACTTGCACCCTGAAAAAGAACTACTGGTGGGAGGTGGTTATTTACTAGGAAGCTGTTCGCACAGTCCTTAATCTGTCCTTTGCCAAACAACAGAAGAAACAGGGTCCTCACTGCCCCCTGCAATGTACCTTTGCTCTCCTCCACAGGGAAACGTTCCAACGCGCGAGAGCATCCATATGTATTACCAGAACCACATGATGAAACTTTCTAAGGAGTCAGGATTGGACTCAATTGATAAAAATCCCAGTCAAGCCTCTGGTTTGCAAGCCTCTGAAAGAATGGATAGTTTAGATTCAGCAGCTTCTCGTGACAGTATGTCCAGGTACTGATTTGATTTGATTTTGTGAAAGATGGATCATGCAGTAGATGTAATTTTAGATAATGTCTAAGTACTGACAAACTTTCTAATCAATGTTGAATCCTCTTTTGATTTATCCATGCCATTATAATAGTGAAAACTCTGCTGTGTGTTACTATGCCTTTACAGCGGTGGACTCGATTGTTGGCTGAACTCCTTTTCCACTGCATCACTCCTCCACTGCTGTTTCCCCTAGAATTAGGAGTCATTGAGAGGGGTTCTGATCCCGTAACGAGTAATGGGAAATAAGAGCCTGCTGAGAATGCCTATGGGATACTGTTTTAGGAATTCAGTCGTGAACTTTGGGGAACGATCATTCATAGACAATATTTTGTCTTTGTAAAATAAATCATTGTCTGTTGCCCACAAATCATAAAAAGGCTTTGCATTGTGAGAGATCCTGGATTTGAGAGAAGAAAATCCCCCTCTCATACACAGAGGGCAAAGATCAGCCGAAGAGCCTGATTTCCTAACTGCTCTGATTCCAGTCCAGCAGAGCTACGCAGTTTGGGGATCGAATGCCCATGCTAGTTCAGGAAAACCACCTTCCTCATTCTTTTCGGAAGACGGATGCCGTCAAGTCCCTTGCCAAAAGTACCGCGTGCTCCTGCTGCTCCGTGCGCACACAGGCACACACATTTACTTCCTTCTTTTACAGAGGCAGCCTGTTCCCACCGTGCCCCTGGTGTTCTTGACTTTTAAGAGATTGCAGAAATTGTCCAACACGAGGGGGGGAAGGGCGGGCTTTGGAAATCCAGCTGTTCTTTTACAGAGGCAGCCTGTTCCCACCGTGTCCCTGGTGTTCTTGACTTTTAAGAGACTGCAGAAATTGTCCAACATGAGGGGGGGAAGGGCGGGCTTTGGAAATCCGGCTATTTCATAATCCGTTGCACTCTGCTGTCTCCTGTTCCTCTCTGAAGCGTGGCAGTATCACGTGGTGTTTGATACTCCCGGCAAACTCGGTAGCTTCTGCGTACAGTAAATTGTGCTTAGCTTTTACTAATGACATATGGGTAGATGTTAGCAGGCTGAAAATAATGAGGGCTTGTCTTCCTTCCTGATGTTATTGAACAGCAAGTGTAAGAGAGTGCCTGTGAGCACTGCGCTTCAACAACACACTCACAAATTGCTCCCCTGGGTGAGCACCAGCCTTTGAGAGGTTCGTTCCAGTAAAAGCACCAAACCTGAGCAAATCTTTCTCGGTGGCTAGCTACCCAACTAAGCAACACCTCTGTGTTTTGTCTCACAGTGTTACCAGAGTCAGATGACGTGAGGAAAATGTAAAGCCAAATTCTATTACCAGCTCACTTGGAGCCACTTGAGAATTTAACTCCACCAAGTTCAGTCTCACTGAAAGAAAGAACAGTCGTGCCAGTCCTGTCTTCATGGAGTGGTTTTTGGTCACACTGTTTGATATAGACAGAAGAAGTTGTCGTTATTATACAGCCGTGTTAGCAAGAACATTAACTAGAAGCAAAGGGAAGCCAATTCCAAAGTGGATTATAAAGAAGAACGAACAAATCTTGCAATTGTCATGAGAAAATTCTGCCTCCTCGATGAGATGGTATCCAGTGCTGAGCTCCACTTAGTTGGTTTTGGGGTTTTTTTTTTTTCAGAATAGCCACCCCTTTGTCACCCTGCTGACATTTAAAATTTCTTTTCAAACTTGGAGAATTCAGTGATTCTGTGGAGCCGCTTTGCAACACAGAAAGTTAAATCTTTCACATGTGTCACTGTCATCTCTCTTTCCCCAGAAGATGCCACAGGACCTGTCAGGGAGGGAATAGCACAGGCAGTGGCGTGCCTGATTTCTCTAATCTCAAATTCTTGTTCTGGTAATGAACCATCAAATATTCTTGCACAGAGAGGATCTACAAATTGGGCACATCTGCTATGATAATAATGACCTGTAATTAGAGGAAGCAAAAATGAGTCTGTTGATTGAAGGATAATGCCATCTGTTTTTTGGGGCACCCTTGTGTGTCTCTTCCTGGGGCTACAAAAATGCTTATGAGCCTTTTTAGAAAAGGGAAATATTTTAAACTTCATGTGAGTTTTTTGAGGATTTTTGTTTTAATCGCCCAAACAAGAGATGGGGGCATTTGTCATTTCAAAGTAATGATTTCCAGTAAATGTAAAATTAACTTATTAAATCTAAAGCATCTCTCTGATCACGGATCACAGATCTAGGACTGCAATGGGAAACTTTTGGGAAGGGGCAGAGGGTTTCTAAGCAGCATTCCGGGTATCCTTCTTTGGCTGCCCTGCACAATGCTGGAGTGGACTGATGAGTAAGCTGGGCATGTCTGGAAGTTCACAGGGCTGCGGGAGCACAGAAGCTCTTCCGTTCTGCTAATACATGTTCCTCAGTACTCAGGACAGGAATTACTGTAGGTCTGCTTAGCGCTCTAAACACTGGGTTTCCAGAGAGAACAACTTGCCTGATCAGCTGCAGGAATTGTACGTTTCTTGAGAAGTTCAGGGCTGACCCTTGTAAATATTATCCAGGGATGTTGTTCTTACCCTAGATAAAGGAGTTTTGCAGAGTATCCTTTGTGGGATTTTCACTTTTAGCAGGGCTGTCGTTTATTCTCAGTCATTTCTCCACACAGTAGTTAGAGGTGTAGCAAGGTGTTTATTGTTTGGTTTCTCTTTATGTATAAAATACTCTCGTGTAACCTAGAGGCAAAGCGGGCCAGGAGGAGAAGAGGCTGATGTTGATCCTTACAAGCTCTTTGAGGAGCACCATCGGAAGGGATCTGGATCTAGCATGGTAGAACACTCGCTGCTCTTTGTTTCCGCTTGACTGATGAACTGCTTTTTAGGTTAAACAGCTTGTGAATCTCAGCCACGGTGCTGGGAACTTACCGAAACCAGTTGGCTGCCTGCATGGGACTTTGTCTACGATGGTGAAATAGCAGCTAGATGCAGGTCCCAAGTCAGATTTCAGGATACTCAAAGTTCAGTCGGTATTAATTTTTTCCCATCACAAATAATGTTCTCAGTTCCCAACTCTACCTGACTGCAGGCTGCAGGCGCGAGCCCCTCATCCTCCTGTAAGAGCGAACACGCAAGCGCAGTCAAGGCATTTACAGACACCACTTTTCATCTGTGCTTCCCTCACCAGATGGGAGAGTAGGACTTGAGGCAAGGAGTAACGGAGAAGTAACGTTTGCCTTGGGAGGCAGGAGAAAGGATTTAAAGAGAGTCCCAGTCTGAAGCTGGATCTGGGTCTGCTCTAGGAGCGTGAATGATAGGAAATTTTGGGGATCTTTGCTTGCAGGTGTTGGGGGTATAGTAAAGGCAATGGCAGTCAGTAATTAGCCCACGGAGAGAAAAAAAGCAGAAAATTTTTTAAGTAACCCCTTAAACTGTCTGGGAAGGGTAACTTTGTTTAGCAAAAAGGAAGTCATAAAGTAAGAAATTTCCCGCTCGCCAGGGATAAAAACATCTCTGCTATATATATCCCCATTCGAAATGGATACCTGACAAACTTTGTATAAAAGGCTGGAACTTGGGGCTTTTAATGAACATTCAATTTAAAATACCTAGTTCTCAAACCATTTCAAGAAGCTAATGCTTCTCAAGGTCTCCAAGGACACAAATTTGGAAAGTCACTCAGGAAGATATGCTTGGATTAAATTTATGTGATAGTCAATGACTGAGTCACCATCAGCTTTGCCAAGTGTAAATCGCTCCGCTTTATTGGTGCTCTCATTTCTTCCATGTTCGGAAGCATGTTCCTAAAGTACCTAAAGAATAAACAGACTGTGCTACAGGTGTCATCTCATACACATCTTTTGACATTCAAGGATGCAGAGCAGCTGCTCAGTCAATAATTCTGATGATTTATCCTTCATTTAAAACAACGTTACGCCAAATTACTGCAGGGACTCCATCTGGACAAATGTTTTTATCTTTTGGGGTTAATGCATGTTTTTCCTTTGATTTTTCTGGGACCCAGGTCGGAACTTACGTATTTTGGAGAGCAGCTGGCATATGTTTCTTCCATTGAAAATAGATGAATGGGCATATGCTCCTTTGATTTCAGCTTGGAAGATTCCCTTTCAACTATGGCTGCATTTAAAATACTTCAACACCTCAGTAAAAGGTGTTGCTCTTGAAAAGAATAAACTCAGTCCTTGAGATGTAAAATAATACATGGATAACATTGTAGCACGCAGACAGAAAGGTAATCTGCAGGAAAAAAATGTTTGCTTGCTGCCATCTCCCCACCTTTAAACACCAAAACCTCACGGATAGTACAACAACCTGGTTATACTCCCTAGGTGCATGTGGAAAGAGAAACCTCCTCCCTCCTGACCCCCTGGAGTCAGTAACGGGGAGCGCCAGCTGATTTCCATGCTGCCAAATCAGCTCTCTAGGGTGGATCTCCTGTTCCTATAGGAAGCAGCATTTGCTGCTTCGTCAAAACCTCGCACCATGCAGACAGCCCGCCCTCCAGGTCGTGTCTGGAGGATGCTTGTGTGCCTTTGTGTACACAGGGAAATAATGAAGTGGCTCCTGAAGGGTCTTGGCCAAGTGAACTGGCAGGACAGAGATGGCCCTGCTGTTAAGATCATTTTTAAGCAAAGTATTTCACAATACCTCGACCCGTAACACTTGGTGATACTTTTCTTCTATTCAAAGACCAAAGTGTGCTTTTAGCCTCAGCCCATTCTGTCAAAAAAGACCATCTGTCACCTGAGTCTTCTTCGCTCCATGTATTTTGCTGGTTTCCTCCCTGTTTTCCTTAAGGCACTAATTGCAAAGCATCACTTAATGCCAGCAGATTTTTTTTTCCTCACTTCAAGCTAGCAAGGCCAAAGAAACACAGAAAACACCATTGCATTTCCCTTCTGACGTCTTCCCCAGTTCTCCATGCCCCCGATCCTTGCCAAGGAAGCAAATCCCCTGCTGCCACAGCTCAGGTGTGACACAGATGGACTCAAAAAAAGAAGAGCAGAGTGTAAATCCTGTGTTTTGGGGTCCATCCTTCTCTCATTGTATCCGAGAGACTCAGGCAGGTCACTGCATCTGTTAAACCACCAGGTCCCTCGACTTATTTCATAGGCATCTGTGTTTTCCAAGGATTTTTACAGGAGAAATAATTCTTTTACCTACCATATGTCATTAATGTGTTTGCTTCTTTCCTGTTGCTATGTTATGTGCTTGTATTTAATTACGTACTTTCTTTCCCATAACTCATCCAGTTGTTCTTCTTTTCTCCAGTAACACATAAATGCTCAGTGTATGGTGTGTGTCTCTGGTGTCCTGTTGTATCTGATAAGTGAAAGGAGATAAGGGTTTATTACATCTATGCTTTCTTTCAAGACATGCATGTTACCAATCCTGAAATCATTTTTAAGCTGCAATTGAAATAAATGAAAACCTCTGGAAGGAATCATCAGGGCTTACGACTAAATATCAAAATAAAAGCCATCCCGTGCAGAGCAGGTTATATTCAGCGTGCACCTACCAGCCAAGAAACATATCCGATTTGGCTCTTCGGTTCGGAAACAGGATTGGCCAATGTCTGACAGCTATTTTACTATTTGTGGAATACAAGTTTATTCAGTTTGAAATGCTCTTTTAGGAAATTGGCTTGTACCTGTATAAAAAGGTTCGGCGCTATGTCGTTAATAAAATAAAATTTGTACAGAGGGGGTCACTGCCCAAAACATTGTTGTGGCATTTGAAAATTTCACAGGGAAACAAAGACAAAAAACCTCCTCACGTATAGAAGTTGGTGCCCCTGGAAGGCACGTGGAGCACTGTGTTGGGTTGATAACTCTTTGAGTAGTGCATAGATGGCGGTTAACCTTCTATAGCCCCTATACAAATATGTCCATGAGCAGTCTGTGCCTAAAAATGTGTTTGCATGGTGACGCTGAACAAATCCTTATCTCCTCTCTGAACTTTGTTCCTCGTGTCGGTGTTTTGCTGCATGGCGAGCGTGTTTGTTGACTGAACCGTGTGTACAGTAATACCACTTGTCTTTAACACTGTCTTTATAACTGTTTGCGCTGCTAGCTGCTACACCGAAGCAACCATGCTGTTCTCAAGGCAGTCAACCCTTGATGATTTAGATGGACCAGACACTGTTCCTAAAACAAGTGAGCGCGCTCGACCTAGGCTTCGTAAAATGCAGAGCATGGATATGTCCTCCTCCTCCGCTGACAGTGGCAGTATAGTGTCAAGGTGCTTAACTCATGCATGCTTCGTTCACTCATTTCCCCGTACCGTTGTCTTACTGCGGGGGACAGAAAGGTGGCGGTTGCAGATACGTGGTGTACAGAGTGGTTTGCATGGTTCGTGGAAGCTTCACTCCCTTCTGTGTTGTGGCACAATTCTCAGATTCAAATTCTCAGGGTCATAATCTAGGACTCATTTGGTGGTTCACTTCTTACTCTGTTTTGGTTTGGTTTTCATCTTTATTTCACGTATTTTGAAAAGTTCTTCCTTTACATTACACTGGCTGTCTAAAACCTAGTACAGGCTGTCTGAAGCCTGTATTTCTTCAGCTAAAAAAGAGCCTGGTTTTCAGAGTTACCGAGCTGATGGCTGTTCCTATTAAAATTGGAGCTGGAAGTGAAATTTCTCAGCTAATCTGTTATCCTAAATATGGACTTGATGTCTAATGTTAGAAACTAAGATAGGCAAACGCTGGCCCTGCTCTTTCAGTATTTCCCCATATAAGAAAGGTTGCTAAATCTGTTTTGATTACTGCGCTGCTGATTTACAGTCTGAGAGGTGCTGGAATGAAGAAAGGGAAAATAGCTGTGAAAAGATAGCGAACAGTATTAATATCCAGTGCAAGAGAGAACTGTTCAGAGCCAATCACTCTTTTTCAGCAGGTAAAAACCACGGGTTTAGATGACATTGGGAAATGTTTTAACTAGTATTAGAAATACGAAATTTTATGGCAGAGTCGATCATTCTTTTTCAGCGTTTAAAGTGTTTTACAAATTTTTGGTGTCGTTCTGTTTTGAAGCGATGGGACTTTATAGGTTTGTGCATTTTAAGCAGGATGAGTGTTACCATGAATCATCAAAACACACAACCTAGTACTGGTGTTACACGTCCTAATTGAGAGTCTCCTAGAAATAAAGTGATCTAACATAGCCACAAAAAGTTTCAAAGCAGTGTGAAAGAAAAAGAGGTGGAACCTAATTTTTAGTTTTGGCAGGAGATGGTAGTGCCAGCTGGCTTTGCCAGTGCCAATTTTCTTTAAAAAGTTATACTTTAGGTGGAAACGTGGCCCCCCCTCGTTTCATAGGAGCGATGTGAAATCTGATTTTGTCTCTGTTGAGATACAGGAACATGCAGCCGACAAAAGTCACTGAGTTGATGCCTATTGTCTAACCTATGGAGAAGGACTGGAATGGGGACTAAAAAGAGGAAGAGTGATGTGAATTTGAGATGTGAAAAAATACTTGTGAGGGATGAAAAGGGTGAAAGCAAAGCCAAGAAAATTTTTTAAAATTGTGGTGTCCAGATTCCCATCTGGAGTCTTAAAGCTGCTTGAATTTACATCAGCTGAGACTGTTGCAGCACACAGAGCGTTAAGAGAGAAAGTGGGGAGTAAGCAAAGCTGGGAGTAAGCAAGGTGAGCAAGCAGAGAACTGAACAGAGTGAGTAAGAGCAGTGAAAAACCCCCTTAGGTACATAGAGAGGGAAAGCAGGCAGGTGAGGAAAAAATGAAGACTGTACTGGAGAACACAGAGCAACCTAAAGGTAAGCGAGACTCCCAGTTACCGGAGCAATTTTGTAATCCGGATTGTATTTCTCCATGTTAACAATTCAGTTGTTCTTGTCTTCGGAATCAGAGTCGGGGTGTGTGTTCAGCTTGTGTTCCAGGGGCGTGCAGCACCCACACGGCGGTCGTTAAAAACACCATGTTTAGAAGGAACGCCGTGGCTGCTTGTCGTTCACCGCGGAGCATGCTTTCCATAGGTGGAACAGCGAGCCCTGATTCTGGTCAGAAAGTGTTCGAACTACTTTCCGAAAGTCAGGGTAGTTCCTCTTGGTGATGGTGTTACTTTGCCCTTTGCTGGTGTGGAAAAGTAGTGAATCACTGTGAGATCGCTGGATGTCGTTGGGGGGCAGATGGACCCAGATGGTCCATCTGCGTAAGAGGAGATCGTGATATATTTTCTACCAGATTGTGTGAACTTTGGAGGCCTGGGAATGCAGTGGGGTGGTTCAGCTGGCTACTTAAAGGTACAATTAACAAACTTCGTTTGCTGGGGAGCCTTGTAAGCCTCAACTCTCTCTCTGTCCGTCCCTGACAGTGAACCTACGCAGGTCACCATGCTCTATTCTCGTCAGGGGACAGCGGAAACCATTGAAGAAGTAGAAGGGGAACATGAAGAGGAAGGAGCCCACTCTGCCCCAAGGCCCGAGGAAGAGGAGGTGGAAGATTATAGCCTGGGCTCAGAAGGAGCTGTGTATACCCCTGATACTGATGTGCCATTGTACTCCACTGTGGATAGCAATGCAGAAGCTCCACCTTCCTATAGCAAAGCTGTCAGCTTTGAACACCTCCCCTTTGGCTCCCCAGATGAATCAGCTGGTAAGAGCCTCATGATGGTGAGCCCAGACGACAATCGGACGGACAAACTTAATGATACGATTCTCCCTCCATTGACGCATGAGCTAACGGCTAGTGAGCTGCTTCTGAACAAGTAAGGACCTTCGAGAGGGAAAAACTGTTGGTCCCAGTCTGTGAAGTTTTGTCATTACTTTGGGGTTTTTTGTCTCAGAACTAGCCTACAGTTTCTGATAGAGACCTTGCACTAAGTTTGATGTAAGGTAGAAGTCGTTTCCTTTGCAGTTGTTCTAATTACAGATTTCTGAAAGGATTCAAATTCCTGTTGGAAGGAATCTCTGCTTTCTCCCCAGATACCATACCTAATCGTTCTGATTAGCATCAGATTTCTGTGCTGCAGTTGTCACGGGGTCGAGGGCTTTTCTAAATATTCCTTGTGTAGAGGGCTTCTCTTCTCCAGGCAGCTGCGATTTCCAGTAAGTTTCCTCCAGGGCTAGCTGGGAAAATGTTTCTCCTTTAATTATTTTGGATGACTATAGGGGAAACTCTGACCTTTGGCAGAGTTTTTGTTTAGGAGCTAAGGGCTATGTGGAGAGACCACCTTGCTAAGCACTTCCATAAGGGATAGGATGCTCCTCCCTTCTTTGCCCCTCAAGACACGGTGCTCAGTAGCAAAACCAGCGCTGAGGCGGAGATGCAGCTGCAGCTCTTCTTCTGCTTTCCAGCCTGGCTGGGGGAGAGCCTCCCTGAATGCAGGGACAAAATCTTACATGGTAGAAGTGCTTTTCAGCCTGACTGCACCTGGAGAGAGAGCGGCTTTGTAGCTGCAGTGTCTTTTGGTTTTCCATAGTCGTTTTTGCTTTCCAGTGAGATCTTTTCTGAGGCCAGGGCACTCTTTATGAAAAGCAAAGAGAACTGTGAATGTCTGTGAAAGTCATGAAATGATTTCTTGCTGCCCTTTATATTGATTTGAGTTGGGTAAGGGGGAGAAGATTAGACTCAGCTAATGCTCAAGGGCTTTTATTACATTCTAGTCTTATGTCACAGGACTATTCATATGTCTGCTGATGGACCTCTGGAGCTCCTCCAAGCTCCCATCTGTGCTGATAAATCAGATATGAACCCAGAACAGGGCCACACCACACCACCATGATGTGATTTACATGAAATATGTTGGTTGGGCAACTGTAGGAAAGCGGTGCTTGTAGAAGTTCCTGGGCCAGGCGGCTGCCTGGGTAAACTAAAAACCGGCAGAATGGAGCTTCTAGTTATTGTGCCTGAAATCCTTGTTTTCTGAGCTTAGAGTCAGGCTATTTGATTATAATACCAAATCCCTTTTTTTTTCTTCATTGAACTCAGCAGCAGAATTTTATACTTTTTCAGAAGGAAAAATAACAATTTAAAAAGCAGCTCTTGTGAAATGAGTTTTCATTTCATTTACGATACTCTGCTCCTCACAGGATGTTTCATGATGATGAGCTGGAGGAGTCAGAGAAGTTCTATGTTGGTCAGCCTCGAGTCTTGCTGCTTATTTATGCCCTGTACAACACGCTGGTGGCCCGGTCCGAAATGGTGTGCTATTTTGTGATCATCCTTAACCACATGATCTCTGCCTCCATGATAACGCTGGTGCTTCCCATCCTCATATTCCTTTGGGCCATGCTGTCTGTTCCTCGGCCAAGCAAACGCTTCTGGATGACAGCTATTGTCTACACTGAGGTATGCTGCTGGTTTTGCAACCCCATGTCTGCAGGAGACATGTTGTGAGCTTTGTACGGTCTCTTTTCTGGTTTTGATGTCTGGATCAGGAGCCTTTGGCCCTTCATATGAATATAAATATTGGCTGAAGTCCTCAGCAGTTTCTGTGGTATGAAAAGGTCTTGTTTATGTTTTTCTTCGTGGCAATGAGCAATATCCTTCCTGGCATGTAACGCAGTTGTCACAAGGACAGATCGTTTGCAAACATCTACTATATAATTGGTAATCAAGAGTCAACATACACTGCTGGTGGTATCTCAGGCACTACTGAGCATCACCTGTTGGAAAATGTTGACTGACTTCATTACTGAGGCAATGTGAACTGTTGTTCCTCAGCAGCGATGAATATGTGTGTTTATCTTCTCATAAAGCTGTCAAGTAGTCATATTTCTCCCCTCTGAGTGTCACAAGGCTGTTACAGCAGCCGTGCTTATAAAACACCCCAAGTGTGGTGTGTTTCCGAACAGGTGGCCATTGTCATCAAGTACTTCTTCCAGTTTGGCTTCTTTCCGTGGAATAAATATGTGGATTACACAAAAGATAAACCTTATCATCCACCCAATATTATTGGCATTGAGAAGAAAGAGGGTTATGTGCACTACGATCTTGTTCAGCTCCTTGCTTTGTTCTTCCACAGATCCATTTTAAAGGTAATCTGAGTTTACATACTTCCTTCTCTTATATTTTTATTTTAGTTACAAGTTTTTTGGTCACTCGTGTGGTAGAGGAAAGTTGCTTATTTGGATATTAGGAACAATTTCTTCCTTTAAAGTGTTGCCCAGGCCTGGCCCAGGCTGCCCAGGGAGTGGAGTGGAGTCCCCATCCCTGGAGGGGTTTCTCAAATGTGTAGATGTGTGGCTGAGGGACATGGTTCAATGGTGACCTGGTTAACGGTTGGACTTGATGGTCTAAAAGTTCTTTTCCAACCTAAGCGAATCTATGCTATCCCAACCCAATGAATTTGTCTTCCCCGTTGTGAACACACGACTGAGCTTAGCAATGCCTGTGAGAAATACTGCGACAGAAATAAAAGGTTGAAATGCTCTTTTCTTCTTTTTCCACTAGTGCCATGGATTATGGGATGAGGATGAGAAAGGGGACAGCTCCAGTAATAAAGAAGATACTGATGATGAGCTCTCTCTGGCAGGAGACAGGAGAGACTCCTCTGCCTCTTTGAAATCTGTCAATCTTGCGGCATCGGTGGAGTCCGTCCATGTCCACTTCCCCGAGCAGCAGACCGCCGTCAGGAGGAAGAGCTCTAGCAGCGTATCGCAGCTTTCACACAGGTCCAGCTTCTCCTCACACAGATCTAAGAGAGGTAAATGTCATGATTTTTCTGGGATTTGAAGAGCAAATGTTCATTTCCCATAGGATCATCCTGATGAAACCTTGTGCCGGTTGCTGTGGAGACCTCACAGGCTACTGACTGCTGCTGCTCCTCAGTGAGGGAATAGGATATGAACCAAAGTATCTTCACGTTTGAACACCCTTCAAGCCTCCTTAAAGTTCAAATGGAGAGCCATACTTTATGTTTTTAAAATGACATTATCTAAAACCTGGGAAAGGAATGCTCAGCGTGGCCCAGATCCAGAATTTCAGGTTCAGCATCATCTACAGCTAGAGGGAATGCAATCATATGTGCTTTTCACATCTACATTCGGTGATACTTGAAGTGAGAAAAAGTTTTGGTTAGATTTATAGAAACAGGTTACGTATCCCACCTTGAAAAAAGGACAGGCTCGGTCTAGTCTGAATGTGTTTATTACCAGTTGAGAGGACAGAGCAATTAAATATTTGCCTTTATTCCTAGTCTTCTCTTTTCATAGTTAGTTATTTATCAAGTTTTGATCTTCCAGTGATTAAACCTTTTCCAGATGCTCTCAAGATTTTGTCGTATTGGGGAAAAAAAGCAGAAGAATTCATTTCAAAGCTTCTTTCCCACGTGGGACTCGTATATGGGATGGAAGTCTCAAGATTTATTACTCTCAGGTTTTTGTATTTAAACTTTGATTTTGAACTAGCGTCTCTTCCCTTCCCATTCTTTTTTCAGGAAGTACCAGTACACGAAACAGCAGTCAGAAAGGAAGCAGTGTGTTAAGCATCAAGCAAAAATCCAGAAAAGAGCTTCTTATGGAAAAGTTTCGGGAGCAAATGATCAAAGCCAAGGCCTTTACAATTAAAAAGTGAGGAGCTGCGTGGGTCTGGGTGGAGGTTCCAAACAGTAAACCAGCTTTGCAAAAAGAGCAGGTTGCTACTTGTGTTAATTAAAGGGGGTGAATGGGTACGTGTCCAGTTCATTGTATGCGGATGCTTTGACACCAGCTGAACATCAGACAAATCAGTGGGTGTTCAAACAGCATCCGCCTGATAAAAAAGCCGAGTATCCTGGGTGAACCTGGTTGGCTCTGTCTATTTCTACCGAAAAATGCTAACACAGTGGTTTAGAAGCAATCAGAAGGTGGGACTGGTGTCTGTGAACGCTGGCGGGGTAGATCTTTGATGTCTTTAGACTCATTAGTGATATCACACCGAGCCGTTCTTCTCATCAGTGCAAGTTACGGTGCTCTTAAATCACATTGCGGTCTATGTTGTTTTAGGACTCTCCAGGTGTATGTGCCCATCAGACAGTTTTTCTACAATCTTATTCATCCAGACTACAGTGCAGTGACTGATGTGTATGTGCTGATGTTCCTCGCAGATACAGTGGACTTCATCATCATTGTGTTTGGATTTTGGGCTTTTGGGGTATGTCACAGAGGCATCTCTCTGTAAATCCTCAGCAGGATTTACATGCTGTAGATGCTAGCTATCATGTGAGTGACCTCCTTCCTCGATTACTCTGTTTCATTTTCCTTTCCAGAAACACTCTGCAGCGGCAGATATCACCTCTTCTTTATCAGAAGACCAGGTCCCAGAAGCATTTTTGGTGATGGTGCTCATTCAGTTTGGTACCATGGTGGTAGATCGAGCGCTGTACCTCAAAAAGACTGTCATGGGAAAGGTCATCTTCCAGGTCATCCTGGTTTTTGGAATACATTTCTGGATGTTCTTTATCTTGCCTGGAGTGACGGAAAGGTATAACCCGTATAATCAGACAGTATGGGTGGAATACTGATGTTCTACCAAGTTGTCTGTATTTAGATTTGAGATGCTCATAGCTAAACTTTGGAATCATGAACAGATTTCTTCTTGGTCTCATTTCTAAGCAGAATGTTGTAGTGGCCTTCCACAGCAATAACTGTGGCCAACATAAAATTGAGGAAGAATTAGTCGTATAAGTATGTACAGAAATATTCTCAACTCAGGCCAAATGCAGGCAGGTGAGAGAGATTTTGCCTGTAACCGAGTGATTAGAGCCCTCAGCTGAGACAATATTGGCCTTTGATTCAGCTGCCTAATCCCAAGACCGTGCACGCTGGTTCAGAAGAGTGAATAGAAAATATCTCTGTCAGAGTAACATAAATTAGCACTTCCCTGGAATGTGTGAACAGGGAATTTAAATCTCCTAAGACTGAGGAATGTCTAAAGCCCTTGTCTCTTCTGAAGAGCAAAAGTTCTCTTCCCCTGCTCCTGCCACATGGCTCTGGAGGCGATGTGGAGGTGGTTACCTGCTGTGTGAAAGCTTGTGCCACATGCCTAGTCAGGACCAATCTCAAACCCAGCCTTTCTCCTCGCATGGCTCAAGGCAGTTATCACCTCAGGCTGCACTGCAGAGGTGTTAAGGTTCCCTCTTGTGCTTGGCTAACTCCCCTCTTAGGACTTTGAACTGCCTTGAAGTATTTACCTCACTCCATTGACTATACAAGGAAATTTGTTAACAGTCAAGTTGTTTTATTGGGAAAAACCAGAATAGGTGCATAGCATAAAGAAAGACTGAAAGGTCTCATTTCCTCTCAACAACAGACGCTTTATTCTTCCTCAGTGCAGTAGTAATTGTGCCCCAACTTGAAGAAAAAATGCATTTTTCAAGTGGATCTCCTACCTACTGAGCATTGAGAATTGATATAAAACTTTTGGCTCAGTTTAATGGGAAACCCTCAAGTCAGGCTGATTTACAGAAGCCCCTGCATATTTCTTAATGAAAATAGTTTTGTGGGATATAATTCAAAATGTCGGATCATGTCTGGTCCACAAATCCTGTCCGTCATGAGGCATCTCCTGCACTTCCACCATGCTATTGAACTGCAGTCAGAAGTGGCACGTGTTCACCAAGATGTGCTCCATCCCCCTGACCATGACGTGTGAGGAGAGGTTGAGGGAAAAGGGTTAGATCATCTGGAGAAGAGAAAAAGTGAAGAGCTGTCTTCAGGTACATATTAAGAGGGCGTTGAGAAGAAGCAAAATTCTTTTCGGATAGGACAAGAGGCCACAAGGTGGAAAAAAGGGAAGTTCCAGTTAAATACGATGAAAAATCTTTCCACCGTGACGGCAGCCGAACACTGGAGAAGGTTGCCCGGACAGTTTGAGGGATCTCCACCTTCGGAAATACTCAAAACTCTGCTGGAGAAATCCCTGAACAATTTGGTGTGATAGACCTGATTCAAGCAGGGGAGGATGAAAAGGATGATCCTCGGAGGTCACTCCAACTTAAATTCCCGTATGAGTTTGTGGCCTTGGAGCTGTCCCCTACCAACACAAGCTGCCGAGGTTCAGTTCAGATGTCAGCCCTCTGAAAAGCCGAGAGGAGCATCACCTACCCAGGGCTCACAGAGGGACGTGCCATCACGGGGGCCGAGGGCATCCTGGCCTGTGATGGGCAGCAAGGCACCGCTAGCATCTGGAGGGAGAGGGCACTGCCCCAGAGCCCTCGCTCTTCAGAAAGCCTCATCCCAGTCTCTCCCCTGTGACCCTGAGGTGATAGGAGATGCTGTTTATAGACCTTCTCATCCAGCATCACTCAAATACTGTTCTAACCCTGCCGTGGGGTCAGAAACCAAGGGCTTCTCACAGGATTTCAGGAAAGGGAAATTGCCAGGAGCACAAAACATTTCAAACTAATTTAGTCATACACAGATACAAAGCTCATCATTTTCCTTTCTCTGCCTTTTCCTCTACAGGAAATTCAGCCAGAACACCGTTGCCCAGCTCTGGTACTTTGTGAAATGTGTTTATTTTGGCTTATCAGCGTATCAGATACGCTGCGGATATCCAACTCGTGTTCTTGGCAACTTCCTCACAAAAAGTTACAACTACGTCAACCTGTTCTTATTTCAAGGGTAAGTCTAGACCTACTGCCCGCCTTTCTTTTGAGAAATATGGATCTTTTATAAGGAGATGATATTCAGGAGTCCTTTCCACAGGCTGCTGGAAATGCACAGCACTCTGTATGTGCCCTACGTCCCCTGTAGCCCACAAAAAATCAAATTTCAGGAAAATCAGTCTCCCGCTCTGAATCCAGAAGCCTGGCACAGCAGTCAGCCATTCAGGCCCCTATGGAAGAGATGTTTTTAACGCTTCTAAGAAATCATCTCTGTCAGCAGAGGTAGGGGCTGCAACACTGTGCTAGAAAACAGCTGATGTTGTTGGCTCTGCAGTCCTAAAAAGTAGTAAGGCATCAAATCCCAGGGAGAGGTTTGGAGCCGGTCCACAGGCTTTACCCCAGCAGGTGAGAATAATAAAGTGAAGGACAATACACATGAGAAGTACAAGCTACGCATCAAAAAATAGATGTGCCTTCTGAGAAGTGCTGCACATTGGAAACTCTTCAGGACTTCGGAGGGATAGTGCGACTAACAGGCACGACATCTCCTCAGAGTGCAATCCAGGGTGGCAGAGGGAGGCATACCCCACCCTCCACTTACGCCGCTGCCATGATGTTGTGATTAAGCCAGTTGAAAGCACGTACATATTTCACAGAAAAGCCGGAATTTTAGCCTTTCCCTAATATTTTCAGTATGGGCTTGTTGCATTCCAGTAGTAAAAGTTGCAGAAGAAATCTTTCTTCACATGAATTAGTCTTTGTGACCTGGCCAAGCAGAAAAGCGTGGGGCTAGTAAAGGGAAGATGCCCTCTGAACAGCTGCTCTGTGCACGCTGCTTTCCTGTTAGCCCACCTTCTGCTGCTGCTTAGTCCGGAGTCGTAACCCCAGAGCCGCTGGCAGCTGAGGACTGCCCGCCTACTGCAAAGCACCGCCTGGTGCAAGGAGGTATAAAACCAATTCCTACCATCCCGTGGAAAGGCTGTTCCTCTACTCCACTCCCAGGTCAGAGGAATTTGGGGATAATAGAAAGCCTGTCTCGTACCATTCCGTCAGTGGCTCAGTCACAATTACTGGGCATAATGATGCCTGTTCATGGCCTGAGAAGGAGATCAGGTGAACATGAGCTATGGCAAAAGATGCCTCCCCCAAAACGTTCATACTAACCCCAGGATCTGATTGTATTTGTGTTTGCAAAATCACCTGTTAAACTGTCTTTTAATATTGGCTTGGTTGTCCCTTTTGTCATATATACACTTACTGTGCTCATTTCTGAGGAGTGCTCTGCTGTCATCTCCCTTCAGGTTCCGCCTGGTTCCATTTTTGACTGAGCTGAGAGCAGTAATGGACTGGGTTTGGACTGATACCACTCTCAGTCTTTCCAGCTGGATCTGTGTTGAAGATATCTATGCTCATATATTCATCCTGAAGTGTTGGCGAGAGTCAGAAAAAGTAAGGAAGCCCCATATGAGTGATCCAGACCTCCTCTCCCCCACGCAGAAATGAAGTGAAATAATCACGAGTCCATAAATAATTGGGAAATCCACCACGAAGGCAGTTTGTTCGGAGAAACACCTGGTGTTTATGTTCAGAAATATTCAGACTATTGGGTACTTTATGTTAGCTGGCAGTCGCCACAAGTGAAGTTTCAAATGGCTTCTCTTTTGTGCCTAAGCTGATTTTTCCACCGTTAACGCGAACTCCGCAAGCATGGGCCTGCTGGTTTAATTGCATGCCTGAGGTTCAAGGCTGGGGTTGAAAGTCGTGGTACTCACCCAGGCTCATTTTGTCCCTAACAACCAGACGAGGAACCTGCAGTAGCAGGGCAATGGTAGCTGAGGAGAAAGGTCAGTAGAAAGAAGAGCTTGTGCCTCCACGGTGCAGGTCCCAGGGACACGTGGGTCATGTCGCCACAGGGGGAACCCAGCTAGCTCCTTTATCTCGGGAGAGTTCCCGCACATCCCAAACTGAACTGCAGGACAGAGAAAGCCACCATTTGTCTGACTAAAATTCCAGTCTCTCAAAATCGTTTAAGCTTCGGTTCAAATTAAACTTGCAAATTCTGGATTCCTTATAACCGCCATAAAGATTGCAACCATATGCTTGCTCATTTTGCCAATTTGAAAAAGAAATTAAGGAATCTTTTAAGAGTGACCCAACCAATCAGAAATTGTACGTCTGCAGTGGAACAGCTGCATTTTTAAGTGTTACTGACGTATTTCTGCTTTTATGATAATCCTGTCTCTTAATGGCAATTACTTTCCAAGTATGTCACTTAGAGTAGCTCGAGCTGAAGTGCACACAAATCTTTGTCTGTATGACTTCCATTTCTGCCATGAACGGAGTGTCGTCAGAGGCTTCAGGAGTCAGGGAAATAATAATCCAGCGTCTGACTCTCCATCTCACAGTGGTTTTTCACACCACAACAGGATCACTCTGTGTTTTACATAGCACAGGTCTGACGCGGGAAGTTCTCCACATCTAAGCTAATGCAAAATAACGACCCATGACTTTATGAGTGTACTTTGATTCTCTCACTCACGTTGAGTGAAGCGCCTAAGTGCTTTGACTGCTCGAGCCTCGCTGAGCCATTCTGTTACATCATGAAAAGTGCCTGAACTAATCTCATGCAGACGAATAATAAACCCCTGGTGATCTTGATATGATATTTTAATGAAAACAGTATTCTGTAGTGCAAGATAAATGACTTGATACACTGCTTTTGAAAAGTAACTAACTCGTTTTAAATATAGTGTTGTATTACAAATTTAATATTCTCCTAGGGCTTTATGGATTCATGTTGTAAAGCAAGAACAATTTCCTGCAAGCCAGATTCCTGGCGTGCGTTTGAGGTGCAGCGCAATACAATGCGTCTTTATTTTGCACGTGCAGTATGCGGTGAAAGTCAGGATCCTCAAACACTGTGCAGAGTTAAACCCTGTAAGAGAATACACCAAAACAAATGGCAGCGATGGTGAGGCATTGTACAGGGTGGCGAAGCTGTTAAAATATTCAATCAATCACGAGGCCAATGACAGAGGGTGGGAATTACGGGCAAGGCAGAAAGATGTGGTGGAGTCCCCATCCCTGGAGGGGTTTCCCAGCCCTTGTGTCAAGGTGGTGCTGAGGGACAGGGGACAGTGGGGACCCGGCAGTGCTGGGGGAACGGGGGGACTCGATGGTCTTTTCCAACCGAATGATTCTGTGCCATGCCGTGTGACCTGCTTTGAAAAGAAAAGGATAGAAGCAGAGTCGCTGTTGGTCTCAGAAGCTAAGCAAGGGAAGGATGTTACACAGCAGCATCGAGGCTTTAGGAGCAGCAACAGATCTTTAAGCATTTTAAACAGGCAGTTGGTGTGGGCTTCACTGGAAACAGGTTGGTTCAAAACTGTGAACAACTCTTGGAAATAGCTGGTGTGAAATGTGAGGTGTGAAAGGAATGTGGAGGTAGCGCGATATCAGACAGTCCAACTGATTCTGCATGCCAGTGGCTGGCAAACCATTTTTTCCCCCCTGAAACAGAGACTGCAGCATTTCAAGCTCTATGAGAGGAATTCTGCCTCAAGGAGCTTTGAGAGAAAACTGTTTGGAAGGACAAATACAGGAGAGTGGGTCACTCCCAGCACCAGTCTTTTGAACACAGTGCTGTATCCCTGTCCCTGCTGTTAGTTTATATTTGGTTCTTGTGAGCTTATGCTTGCACTCAGGCAGACACAAAATTCAAATTAACCCCACCCAATTTTTCCCTTCTCTTTGGCTGTGAAGAATCAAACCCACAGAGGTTTACAGTGTTTCTCACACCAAACTCACACTTGACGTGGGTTCATTTGGCACTTTTCTCTGTTGTCCAGGAATTCAGTATCTGTGCAGGTTTGGCTAAAAATCTCAAAATAACTGGCCTGACAGTGGGTGGCACATTACCCACAGAAGATGGAAGCCTTAAGATTGCTGTATATTGACCCATCAAATCATACCAAGTGTATGTCTCTTCTGTGTGTATGTCTGAGAGAAGAGACATTACCATGTTGCTGTTTGCTTTTGCAGAGATACCCCCAACCAAGAGGCCAGAAGAAAAAGAAAGTTGTGAAGTATGGAATGGGTGGCATGATTATCGTCTTGCTGATTTGTATTGTCTGGTTCCCACTGCTCTTCATGTCTTTAATCAAATCTGTTGCAGGCATCACCAACAAGCCTCTAGATGTATCAATCACAATAACTCTAGGAGGTTATCAGGTAAAAAAGAAGAAAGGCTAAAAGCAAACTGGTTTTGCACTGTATTTCCGTGTGTCGTTTCTTACTCCGTTGAATCGAACTCTCCTGCCTTATGCAGGAGATCAGGCAAGCTCCCACAAATGATCCCTTTGGGGTTTAAAAATGCGTTAGTTTATTACTGGTGTAAAATATTACCTTCATTTGCAAGTTAAAACCAGAACCTACTAGTGGAATCTGAATGAATTATCCTGCAGCAGGAACGCTCAGATAACTGCCTACAGGTTCCCCGGTAGATGTAAGACAACTGGAGGTAGCTTGTGTCTCAGTGGAGTATGATCATAAACTCCTGTTGAATTGAGTGTCTTGGACTGTGATGCACAGGTTGTCGTAAATGTGACAAATGTATGTTCTCTTGTTTCCCAGCCTATTTTTACAATGAGTGCTCAACAGAGTCAGCTCAAGGATTTGAATGAGACTGATTTCAGTGCCTTTCTGAAAAACTATAGGGGTAACACTGTAAGTGAACTGTGGAATACCTCATTACTCAAAAACACGTGCATGTTTCCGTGGAGGCCATTCGGGAGTTTTGCTTGTGTGGTTATGAATGCTCGGCAGCGCTGCCGTAATTTGGAAGGTGTTTCTACAAAGAGGGTTTGCATGAGTCGAGATTGGGACAGATCAGTTGTTAGGACAGGGCTGGGTTATGGGGAGACAACTTGCCATCGATCAAAACAAACACCTTTGTACAACATTATGGAAGACAGAAACCCTTGCTGTCCTGTCACCTGAATAAAAACCTTCCCTCTAAATGATACACACCTTCAGGAGACGTGATGCTGTTGCCAAAACAAGTGTGCCGTGGGGCTGTCCCTGTGCTCCTTCCTATAGCTTCCTTCCACAGCTTCCACCTCCCCGCGAGGAGATGCAGTGCTGTCAAAAGAAAGTGTGTACGGCCTAGAAAAGTTTTGACCTTAAGATGTCAAAGCATGAACACTGTGAGATAGTCTCACTATTTCATGGTGCAACACGCACAATGTTATTGCAGGTTTCTACAGCAAAAAGACTAGTACTCAGCAGAAGCTGTTTCATTACTAAAGTAAATGGAGTTTGAGCAGGTGTAACTTTAGAAGTGCTTGCTTCTGGCCCATTCAGGAATTAACGGATTTTGATATTCGATCCTACCAGGTAGACCATGTGTTATAGCAGTAATATCGTAACCTTGACCCGCTTTGGAAGTTAAAAGTTGCCTTCTTCTTTGCAGGCGTCTTTCTGTGCAGAAAGATGCTTAACAAAAGACAGAGCAAAATTGTAACAGGTTTAAGTAGACTCTCCAGAGTCTACCTGATGGACTTTCAGGCTCACTTTGGCCTACATGGCCATCATTCTTCAAACAGCAGGGCCATTTTGGGTCTGCCCCCTTAGCTCGGCTATACTTTGTTTATTCCCTTTCCCACCTAAAGGCCCAGTTGGTACCTAAAGAAAACCATCGGTGCAAACCATTGTGCTTACAACTAATTGTGTAGATGTGGTAGATGTGGTGCTGAGGGACAGGGGTCAGTGGGGACCTGGCAGTGCTGGGGGAACAGGGGGACTCGATGATCTTAAAGGTCTCTTCCAACCTAAACGATTCTGTGATCATGCAGTTACAATTCTGCCTGACTGGGAAATGTGGCTCTGTGTCTTGTGACTATCACCGCACTGAAATGTTCTTGTCCTCTTCTGCACCTACAGGCTGCTTTGCAGTTTTTAGAGGGCTATGGAAAAGAAGATATAACTCTAGCAGATCTAGAGGGAAATTCAAACTCTTTATGGACCATCAGCCCCCCCAGCAGAGAAAAAATGATACAGGGACTGCTGGATTTTTCAGCCGAGTTCACTGTAGTTCTTTCCTGGAGCATTCAAAGGTAATTAACGTGGTTGTTAGGGCGTTGATGAATCATTTGCAAAGTCTTTGCTCAGCAGAATGGCTCCAAGCTGCAAATTCTATTGTTGCTGCAGAACAAAAAATCCTGACAGTGGAGGGAGAGAGACAGAGAGAAGTGACCTTTGTTACCCAGGAAAACATTTGTTGCCTGCAGCTCTCAAAAAATAGAGAGAAGTGGAGTCACTTCCAAGTACATTATTTAGAAAGGCAGGGTGGAGTTGTCAGTGGGGCTTGAGGAGAAGGAGGGAAAAGTGAGAAGATTTTAGCCAGTTTTAAATGGAGATGTTCAAATAAACTGCCTCAAACAACAACCCAGTTAGCATTTATGGGAACTGAATACTTAGACCTAGTTAAGGCATTAAAACCACGAGGAAGTAAAAGTGCTTGTCTCTTGTATTAAGGGAGTCTGGAACTGACACCAACTATTTTTTAAATACGTGTGTACTCAGAGACTTTGCTATGCAAACTGCGTAACAGTGGCACAGATCCATCTTGTTGAGACCTTTGCCTGTTGACTTGTGGTTCCTTGGGCCTCGGTGAACTATTACTTTACAGTGAAGTTTTTTCAAGAGACAGCCCAGAATATAAAGTAGTTGCACACAGGCTAGAGCACCCGCAGTCACCGAGGTGGTTTGTTGGCTGCCGTCTGCCAGCTGGGATCCCCATAGACTGCTGGATTAAATCAGAGTTAAGCCGTCACTTCATGGAAATTAAGTAGCTTTGCAGGCCCAGTATCTACCTGTCTTGTTGGAAGGAGACACCGGATTGTTACAGCAATCCTCAGCTGAAGACTGTGCACAAGTCAGCTGAATCACTGTGGGAGCTCTGAACATGCTGGGTCAGTCCTTCCACAGTCAAAAATAGGCTTGTCATGAATCTGCACCCTTAACTTTATTTGACCTCCCTTATTTTCCTGGAAGCATACAGTATTAGCTAGTGAATTACATCACTCCAGCATTTCTGAAGCTTACATTAATTTTTAATACTGCTACTCAGTTTGCCCATGTGCTTGCATAACTGCAACTGTTCATTCGCTGGTTGAAAGAGACCTTTTTCACCCGCAAATTATATCCTGTGGATTACATTGTGACCGTGAGTGACTGTAAGTGGTAAAGACCTACCGCAGTGACCTTCCACTTGTTCTCCATAAAGAGAAACTGCTGCCTTCTGTCTAGGCAAGGAAACCACAAGCAGATGTAAGATGAGCCCTCAGGGGTCCATACTGAGACCAGGGCTGTTTAATATCTTCATCAGTGACATAGACAGTGGGATCCAGGGCTCCCTCAGCAAGTTTGAAGATGACACCAAGCTAAGCGGTGAAGTTGACTTGCCAAAGGGACAGGATGGCATCCAGAGGGAACGGGACAAGCTGCAGAAGTGGTCCTCTGTGAAGCATATGGGGTTCAACAAGGCCATGTGCAAGGTCTTGCACCTGGGTGGGGGCAGTCCCCAGTATCGATACAGGCTGGGAGATGACTGGGTTGAGAAGCAGCCGTGTGGAGAACGACTTGGGGTCCTGGTGGATGAAAAGCTGGGCTGGAGGCAGCAATGTGAGCTCACAGCTCCAAAGTCACATTATGCAT
>NW_010407661.1:1986-21220 GCF_000710305.1 Buceros rhinoceros silvestris | reverse complement strand
ATGGCTGGCCCCATGGCAGGTCAGGTTGGCCCTTGGGGCTCTGAGCCCCCTGCTCTGGGTGCAGATGTCCCTGCTCCCTGCAGGGGGTGGGACTGGATGGGCTTGGAAGGTTCCTTCCAACCGAAACCATTTTGTAATTATTCAGTGATAATGATGAACCTTAGCTGCCCTGGCACAGAACATGGGATAACACAGACAGTCCCGTTGCCTGAAGTCAGAGCAGGCTTACCCCCTTTCCCATTCTGTTTTGACCAGTGTAATGAGTACAATTATATTAATCTGTCATGTAATACATACAAAGGCAGAGTCAGTCAGAAAAATACACCTCCAAGGCTGCTGCATCTCTTCCATGGGGTGACACAACATCTCAGGAACAGGTAACAGAACGCTTGCTTTGGCCCAGACTGGGACAGCCACGGTCAGTGCCGTTAGACCAGTAAGACAACAAGCTCTCGCGTTCAGCAAACAGGAGTTTAGGTTCTGTTCTCATTGTAGGGTGACAGTGTGTCTTCCCTTTTACTTACGACAGAAACCTCACCCTTGGTGCCAAAGCCGAAATAGCATCAGATAAACTTACCTTTGCCCTACCAAATCACACCAGAAGAGATATTGCTACAATGATGTCTGGACAACTGGAAAAGGTGTAAGTTATTTTCTTTGCCTGTCTATATGCAAACCTTCCCTTTTTCACTCCTCATTTCCTAAGGAGGTCAGGCTTGGGCAACTGCATCATTTGCCTGCCCATCTGTCCCTCTATAGTAACTTTGGAGCCTCGTTCACAAAGGCCATCAGCTCCAAAGTCACATAATAGTAACATCATCAAAGGTAAAAGCTTATTTATTCCCGATGACAGGCTGCAAAGACCATGAAGACTGGAACACCGCCACCAGCATGGTGAAGCTGTTAGTTACTTTAATTTATTGGATAAGCACAGGTTCCTTACAGTATATTTACAGTTAAGCGTGTTACTTTTTGTTTTACCTGGAGCCACTTCAGTTCAACGTGGTCTGAGGATGTTGCATTGATGGGTTTTTTTCTGTAAATAACCCTCCAGACTGTATTTCTCATTGTTCTCCTTGAGTAGCGTTAGATTGTCAAAGAAGCGTTAAATCACTGCAGTCAGAGTAACATCTGCATCCCTTGTGGTAACATCTGTAAGGGAAATTCAAGTTAGAAAGAGCACTCTCTTCGTATGGGTATCAAACATTATTCCATGGATATCACCCTATAGCATGAACAGCAGCGGTGCCTCCTCTCAGGTTTGAAAGGAGTCTGGCTCTTCCTCCCCCCCGCTCTACTCGCTGGGGATTACTTTACAGCAATACTGCTAAGCCACACGCCATCCCTGAAGGACCCCTGATCTGATCCGTGGCCACAGGGGTTGAAAATTTAAAGCTGAGCCCAACTGGGATAATGAAACCTCCGCGAGGTTCATGTCTGATAGTAGTGGAAATGAGATTTGTCTTTTTTTTCTTTACCCTGCACACTTGTACATCCAAACAGACCACTGTGGCACATCTGATCATGGCATTTAAAAAATATTTTAATCCTCTTTTACTTTTTACTGCTCTGTGAGGATACGGGAATGTTTCCTAAGGTGATGCAGTGCCAAGGAAGGTAGATTTTGCTCTTTTGTGGGAAGAGGTCATTAGCTGATAATTCTCTCTTTGCGGGAGGCAAGCGGTGACATAGGAGATGTACCTGCATTCATTCACCTGTGTTGCAATAACATCGTTGATTCAACCTTTTTTTCTTTGTCGTAGTAGCTACTAGCCATTTGGCTACTTCAGCAGAGAGCTTTCTGCCAGCACCTCTGCTGGGACAGCTTAGCTGCTGAGCTCTGACCTATTTTTTGGACCTGCTGGAGTGATCAAAAGGGATCTTAGATTGTCCGCTTCCATTCTTCAGCAAAGTGTCACAGAGCTCCCTTGAGAGCTCCCCTTCCCTAGAACTTTTCAGTCATCTGAGAAAAAAGTTAGGACGTTATCTCTGCTTTTAATGAAATCTCTCTCTGGATGCTGGTAATTTATTCCCGCTTAAGGTGGTTTCATTCTGAGTCCAATGGAACAGAATTTCACAGACATCTTCCTTTCTAAGTTTAAAATCCTCCTACAAACTGTGAAAATATTTCCCAAGGAAAGATTCTGGTAAAAATTCTCTTTTTTCAGGTGCTATGACCAAAACATCTTGCAATTCTGAAGTAAAACCTGTTCTCACCACCTATTTTTCTAGCTACCTATTTTTCTACTATTTGTTTCCTACTGGCAATGAGTTGCTTTTCTTTGTGCTGCTGATAGAGCTGACTGTAAAAGCAGCTTTCTTAAAAAGGGGAACAAAATATGAAGTCTACATTCCTTGCAAACACGAGGTGTGTGGCATTCATGGCGTGCGGATGGTGACACTATGGCTGGAGCTCGCTGATGAAGTACTGACAGCACATAGCTCATAAATCCAGCTGCCTTTCTGGTGTGATGTCTGAACACTGTAAAATCATCTCCTAAGCCAAGAATTGCTGGGAGCTGTGTATATAGCCCTGTTAGGGCTCCCTAAATTATTTTACAGGTATAAAAATATGAAATATTTGCTTTCTCATTTTTTCCAGAACACTAGAGACAGTGTACCCGTACTACATCAAGGCTCCTAGCGATTCTCTGGCAAAACCCATAAAGCAGCTACTGACAGGTATGTGTCTGGACCGTGGAAAACAGAGTGTGTTGAAAGAAGCGCCACACAACACCCACGCTTGCCCATTTGCTGAGCCGTTATGGGGCACCTCAGGCTGAGATGCACCTACAATGGTTTCTACCTGATTTCTTGGGTAGGTTTCTACCCACCTAAGCCTGCGAACTTGGGGGGAGATGAGGTAATACTGTATAAGGCTGAAAATGCATCTGGATGTATTTTAGCCTTGTATTGAAGAGTAAGTGCTCTAAGGATGAAGTCTGGTGCCTTTCCTGCTGTCGGGAACTGCTTTCGCTTGTTTGCTGAGGAAGTTTCTCTTCTCCGCAGCTCCCTGCTGCTTTACCGCAGTCAGTAGCGCTGCACATCTGCACATGAGCTCCTCGGCTTAAATAGCAACACTGAATGGTTCCTCTTTTTTTAGCTATTCCTTCCGTATTGGTTAGAAAGAATTGGTTAGAAAGATTGGTGGAGGAGGCTGAGAGGGGATCTCATCAGTGCTGACCAATAGCCAAAGAGGAGTCAGGAGAATGGGCCAGACTCTTTTCAGTGATGCCCACCGACAGGACAAGGGTCAACGGGCACAAAGTGGAACCCAGGAAGTTCCACCTGGACACACGGACAAAATTCTTGACTTCGAGCCTGGCCCAGGCTGCTCAGAGAGTTGGTGGAGTCTCCTGCTCTGGAGAGATCCCAAACCTGCCTGGACGCCACCCTGGGCACCTGCTCTGGTGACCCTGCTCTGGCAGGGGGTTGCACTGGATGATCTCAGAGGTCATTTATGTAATGCACGTTCAGCTGAGGTTTGCAGAAGGAAAACCACGGAAGTCCAGATACTGCCCTTTTGTACAGAAATAATGTAAAATGAGTTTTAGAATTATAACAAATAAACTTTACTCAGTCATTTTATCGTGCAGGTGTTTGAAATATCTGACTCAAAGCAGTTGGACTTTTGCAGTTCTTGGTATATGTATATATACTAACATTTCTTATTGTTTCAATAGACTGCAGATGGGAAAACATTACGGTTTCCCTGGTCAAAAATGTGTCCAGTGAGGGAGTTCGTGAGTGGTGGGTTTTGAACCAGCTTGGAAAAAGATACAAAACGTCTGAAGAGAGTCTTGAACTCTTCGTATTCAGTGATAAAGTCAGTCCACCAAGCCTTGGATTCTTGGCTGGTTATGGGTAAGAAGGAATCTTTACATAAAATTAAAATAATGCAGTGAAGATAGAAGTAGAGGTGAAGTAGAAGTAGAGGTTTGGGGAGTTGATTTCTTTTTTATTGTTGTAGTGTTCGAAAAGATGTTAGTTTAGCTGCAGGGTCAAGTTCTGCCCAGACTCTGTCCAGTTTCGGTGACCTTCCCAATCTCACAGCCAGGACCCTGGGAGTGAAGCAGTTATGAAATACGTATCCACAGAGAGAGGAGGGCAGGAGACTGTGCCTTCCCGGGAGATATGATGGGATGAGAGGAAACAGCCTCAAGTTGCACCAGGGGAGGTTGAGGTTGTCCCTGAGGAACCATTTCTGTCCCGTTGGGGTTGTGCAGGCGTGTCCCAGGCTGCCCAGGGCAGTGGTGGAGTCCCTATCCCTGGAGGGGTTTCCCAGCCCTTGTGTCGAGGTGGTGCTGAGGGACAGGGGTCAGTGGGGACCTGGCAGTGCTGGGGGAACGGGGGGACTCGATGATCTTGAAGGTCCTTTCCAGCCTGAGCAATTCTATGATTTTCTATGACCTTCTGGCACTGTTTTGGAGAACGTCTCATAGGAGTCTTATCAGGGCAGGACAGGAAAATGTTAGTCTGTCACCCGGTACACGTACTTCAATAAAAAATGGTAGATAAAAGACCTGACAGAGCCTTTGCCTTTAGCAGCCAGGCAGTTGTCGGATTTCCCATTGAGACTTCGAGGCTGTAGCAGACGGGACGTGAAACCATCAGCAACTGGGGTCAAACCATTTCAGCCAGCAGCCTCAGCTGTTTATGTTCCCAAACGTCTGCACTGTTCGAAGAGACCCGATTTGCCTCTCTCCTGCAGCACAACACGATCCTAATCAGAAATTAATGTTCCCTTAGCTGAGAGGCCACACTTAGCCAAGGGGATGAGCTCTCTCACACTTGGCTGACCCTGTTTCAAGGCACGGTTTGACCTCCTGGTTTTTTCTTTCTTTACAGTATCATGGGACTCTATGCCTCGGTTGTCCTGGTGATAGGAAAATTTGTCCGTGAGTTTTTCAGTGGGATCTCTCACTCCATCATGTTTGAGGAGCTGCCCAACGTAGACCGAATCTTGAAGTTGTGTACTGACATTTTCTTAGTGCGAGAGACTGGAGAACTGGAACTAGAGGAAGACCTGTATGCCAAACTAATATTCCTCTATCGCTCACCAGAGACTATGATCAAGTGGACTAGGGAAAAAACTAATTGATCTCTTTGGTGTCACACTGCGAATCAAGTTGATTTCATCTGAATTTTAAAGGGAAAAAAAAGTTAAAAGCACAATATTCTCTTAAGAGCTAAGCCTTTTATAGGTAGGTAGCAATGATTTTTTCACTGAAGGAGTCCTGGAAGCTACGGCCTTAGGAATCCATGCTGCCTTTCAAGTTAAGGATCAACAGTGAAGAAGGTTGGATGGTTTGTTGTTTTTAATGTGCCACTCCTCTACAATCTGGGGACTGCTTTGTAATTTCATCCACGAGAAGTTTGCATCTTTGTCTGGCTGAGTTAACTTTCCAGACGATCGTACAACTCAAAGGGAAAAGGAAGGAGTGAACCCACAGGCGACTCCAGCGTACCTTCGTAACCCTTCTGGAGCCACGCAGACTGGATTGTGCAATATGCTGTTGTACATCACTGACTTCCGAGCTACGGTAATGGGACGCAGACCAGCCTTCAGGACACCCAAGACCAAGGGCCGCAGTGGGAACTGAAGACGTTCTAGCCATACCCATCTGTAGAAAACCAGAGGTTTTGATGTACAAAGGACACTGTGGACAAGCCTCTGTCAGCAAAAAGAAAACAAGTAACGATCTCTTTAAATGCCTTATTTTATTTGTACAGTCACAGAAGACATTTCCACCAAATATCAATGACTTTTCTCAGGAAAAACAAACCAAGCAAACAACTGCAACTTGACCCTTTGTCAAGGTTAACTAAAGGCTAGAATAATCATGGTGAATTATTGGGGTGTTCTGCTGGGCCATGCTCTTTGAAGTTACTGCTTTCCATTAGATGAGAAAAGAAAGTGAATTCAACGACCGAAGGAGCTACTTCATTTCTTTTATAACCCTTGAAAGACTGAATCGCGTGTGCTTCTCTCCGCTCCCCGTGACATGCTTTTTCCCATTTCCATGATTTAAGGCAAGCGTTGTTTTGCTGTTAGCTGATATTCTTCTTCCAGTGTTTCAGGTATATGAAAATGTTTACATATTCCAAGCCACGTTTTTACATCCGAGACAGGTTTGTTTGTTTTTTTTTTTACGTTCCCAAATATAGACATACATATGAGCTTGAAAAAAAAAACTGGCCTTTTTCTGAAATTACTATTATTAGTGACACAAATGGCTCATTAGAGGACGTTGTAGCATGAAAATTTACAATTGCCATGTAGGTTTCATTCCATGTTAAAAAAATTATTGAGGAAAAAAAAATCATAGAGTGGGTAGGGTATGTTAAAAGGGTGTACTGTGTAGTTTTGGTTCAGTAATGACTTAAAATAAAGCACATGTTGCAAAGTCATTTTAGAAGTATTTTTTCCTCTGCCTTTTTACATGAAATGGGAAAAGTTTGACATTCTTCTAACTCTGTGACAAATAAACCTCTTTCTTGTAGTTAGCTGCTATTTATTATATGAATGATTAGTTAATCACCGGAAAGAAAAAACTAATGCAACATAATTTGCTGGCACATTTTCCTGCAGAACTTCGTAAAACAGCACAACTAAATGAAGTCGCAACATACTCTGCTGAGTGCTTCCATGACAAATGCTGTCACATCCACTCTATACTGTGAAAACTAACTTTTTGAGCACCGTGAAGTGCACAAAATAAAAATCGCTTCATCATGTTGTAACAATAAAATCATTTGGTGACTGGAACTCACTGGAAGACAACCTGATTTCCTCCCAAGTGTAATGGAAAGGTGGCTGCTCGTACAGCCAGGATTCATTCCCCGGTGGAGAGTTTTGCTCCATTTCTTCCATAGGATCTGTGAATGAAAATCAAAATATACGGACAGGGCAGCCCTGACGCAGGATCCAACAGGGATGCTAAAATGTAGTTAGGTGGAGCCTGACTTGGGTGTTCAGCGATTTTAAGAAGAGCAACACTGGAAGGAGAAATGTGATGTGAAGGGTGTGATGTGTTTCTGAAGGTACCAGCCAGCAGAACCGTGCTGGCCACAGCTGGTCCTGGCTCCCTTCCTGGTTTCTTCTCTTTAACAGGCACTTCTGTTCTGGTGAGAAAAATCTATCAGCAGAATGAGCTGTACAGTAATTTGGGCTTTGCAGAAATGTGCTGCTCTTTCTTTCGTGGATTGATCAAACTTTGACAATAAAAGGATTCTTCTGGTTGGTTTTTTATTTATTCTTTTAAAAACAACCTACAGTCAAATTGGTGATGTGGACTGGGTAGCTAACGGGCAAAAATTGTGCTGCTGCTGACCATCTTTTGAGCCCACCCATCCAGATAAAGTCAAACTGGCAGCCAGTTTCTAGTGGCCTTCTTTAGGGAATCAGTGTCGATGTCTTTATTCACAACCTGGAGGACACAACAGAGTGCGCCACACCATGGGTCTGGGGAGCTTTGTGATTACGTAGGGGTGTCAACTGCCCTCCTGGGGCGTGGGGCGGGCAGTTGCTACAGGGAAGGCAGGACTGCCTTTCAGGGCAGACCTTAGGATGCTGGAGAAATGAGCTGCCAGGTACTTCATGAAGTTCAGCTAAGACAAATGCAAAGACCTGCATCTGAGTCTCTATCAGGACTAGGTAGGTGGGTAGGGAACAGCTCCTACCATGATGTGTGCCTCAAATGTACCATTTACATTGGCCACGCCTTTATCTTTAACCATTCCAAGCAACAAAACAAACCCTTTCATCTCTTTACTTTTCTCCTTTACTACAAGAAAGCAGAATCACCAGCAGCGTTTATTCCCCCGGGCCACAGGAAACAAATAAATGTGCTGCTTTCCTTTCCCAGCCTATAAATGCATTTACTCCCTTGTTCCGCCCATCGACGGTCCTGACATACCTCCAGAAAACAGGAGGAGAAGCAGCTTTCAGCTGCGGTGTGTTTCCCTCAGTCTCTTTAAAACCCCGGCTGTGCCAACGCCTGCAGCACGTGTAAGTCAGCGTGAGGACGGATGCTCTGACAGCGCACCCAGCACAGCAACACCGGCTGTCCCAGCAACCCACTCGCCTGTGTGACAAGGCAGATCGGTTCATCTCCCAGTGTTTGTGTATTGACGCATTCGCGGTTTTCCCTGGCTTGCTGAAGCGGCCAATCCCCGTGCGATGGTGTGAGCGTAAAGCTCTGCATGGCACCACACGATATTTAAACAGTGTTTCTACCCTGGGTGCATACGGGCTCTTTTAGGTTTGTTTTGTTTTGTTTTGTTCTTTGTGGAGAGGAAGTAAATCTAGAAGGTTGGGGATAGCCAGAGCAAAGTGACGTGTGAGTGTGCTACAGTAAAGGTGTATTCCCGGTTTGGAGGCCACGAGAGCGGAAGCACAGCCGAGCTCCACTGTGCTGAAGGGCTTCTACAGCTTTTTTTGTAGGGAGCATTAAAAATGAAGGTGGACACTTAGGACTGCAGAAAAGAGCTGGAGGAGCTGGACTGTTCTGAATGACTCAGTGAGACTCCTGTGATTGAAGGAACTCCTTCAATCGCATGTTTCAAGTTGGAGATCATGGTATGAGCAATCACTCACAACATAGTTTCAAGATTTGCCCGAGGGATGTGCTGCACAAGTATTAAGCCAAACGAGTAGGTCACCAAACACCTCTCCTTAACTCTCCTGGCCTGACAGGCACCGCCCAAAGCCTGTTCCACTGGATGCTATTTAAAGCTTATCAAAACAGAAATCTAATGAAAAGATTCTTTTACTATGGAGAAGACTAGCTGGACAGTGACTGATGACCAGGACACCTGCAGACTCGCCTCTCTTTTAGGAATAACTGCGGGATTGCTCGCATATGGAGGGAGCAGTCTTTCTCCCTCCTCAGTAATAACCTATAAGCTGGCGACCAGCAAAATCCATGACATAGAAATCCTAACCCTGCCCCTGCCCAGACTCCAAACTCCCCAGATCGTGAGCCCAAGCCATCTAAAGAGACACATGCGACGCAAAATGCTCAGATGTATTAAAACCATCTCCTCCTGCCTCCCCTCACCAGTAACATCACACGTAGTCCTGTCGTTTCCTTCTCCTGCTCCTTTCTCAGTGCCTTCAGCACCGTTAGCTATGGGGTACCACAACTGAACACATGAGGATCTCCTGCTGGCGTAAAGCTCTCGGTGCTGTGGCTGCAACCCAAATCTCCTTCAAAGGCTTTGAAGAGATGGTACCATTTTTCAGAGGGAATCTGGTCTTACAGTGAGGAATTTGACACCTTCTCAGGGTCTGAGGCAGCCCAGCTGCTATATCGCTGGGTGCCACAACGCCTGCAAGGCAACTTTAGCAGCTGGTCTTCTATGGTCAAGTAGGTGCAATGTGTGCATAAACCACACTCGCAGACACGGTTTCAAGGCCAGGTTGGCCCTTGGGGCTCTGAGCCCCCTGCTCTGGGTGCAGATGTCCCTGCTCCCTGCAGGGGGTTGGGCTGGATGAGCTTTGAAGGTCCCTTCCCACCCACACCAGTCTGTGATTCTGTGATTCTATGGACACTGCACATCTGAGTTTCTCTGTGTGTATTTTCTTTTTCAATCACACACGCCTGCCGTATTAGCTCTCATTAATTTTTCAAGCCGCTACCTCCTGCAGCCTGTGCTGGGCGGAAGAAGGAGCTGCCAGCAGACGCAGACGGCTCATGACAATGTGCCCATCAGACTCCTCTAACGAACAGTCGGCGAAAGCACATTTTTAACATTGTGGCAGCAAGAGTGAGGTAATGCAGTGAAATATTAATGAACCCTTTCAGCTGACGTCTCAAAATACATTGTAGAGGCTAAACTTTGGAGGTCAAGAATATATTCATCCAGCTATAAAATTCTCCCTGTTTTAAACAATGCTGGGGAGATGTGGGAGGAGGAGAGGGGGAGAGGATCAGAGAGAGGAAAGAGCCAGCTACAAAGCTCATTGTTTCAAAAGGAAGCACAGGGAAGGTTAGGACAAGAATCGGATTGTACCATCCAGCTTTTTAAAGGCGAAGGTACCTTCTATCCTTCTAAAGGTGCCTTTTGAAGGTCTGAAATACTCTCACTCAAGAAGTGTCACAAAATGAGGATGAGCTCCACCTACTCTTGGCTTGATACAATACCATGTCACCTGGATACGCAAAAGTGCATTTCCTTGGGTTTTGTTCTTAGTCCATGGCTCACCATCAGCTGATCACAAACGTGGTGCTCACTGCTGATGTCTTTAGAGATGAAACTGCTTTTGGCCTTGTTAGGCAAAGGGGAAGGAAAAAAAGAAAAAAGAAAAATTAAAGAACAATTAGTTAGATGAGAAAAAAAAAAAAAAACCTGAAGGAATGCTTCTATCTACCAGTTGTTTTGGTGGCCAAATAAAAAACGTATTTTGCTCACGTCTCCTTCAAAAGGAGCACAAAGAGGACAAAAATTGTCACTTTTGCCTGGCTTGACTCTGCTTGCCCTCTTCCTTGTGCCTAATGAGAACAATGTGGGTTTTACTGCTGGGCTCCCTTTCCCTTGTCATCAAGTTTCGCATCTGCTGGCACTCAGCTCCCCTTCACTGCCCCTTAAACATCTGCACGAGTTCACAGCTGCCAGGGCCCTGCTGCAGAGCTCCCGACACCAGCGAGCCCAGCCTCCTCCCCAGTGGCTCCAGGCCATCCCCAGCCCCTCCACTCCCCTGCACCTGTAGGCTCCCACTCCTGCACTGGCACCAGGCACTGGGAGAGACTGAGCAAAGGTTCCCCCTGGAAATGGCACCGTTATACTCCCACCCGAGTAAGAAGCACTGAGGAAAAAAATGAGGCTATTGAACAGAGCGAAAAACAGAGTGATGCAAACCAAAGACTGACGGTCATTTGCATGAGCAAGGCGATAAAACACATTTCAGCTGGCTTTTTGAATCGTCCTCTTTGATGTTTATCTATATCTGAGCCATTTCTCTTGCAGTACTCGGCTCATCTGGTAATTAGCTCATGATGTGCGGATTCCAAACGTGTCCTTAGTACTTTGTTGATGAAGTAGTATTTCTCCTGCTTGTTTTGCCTAGACAGACTCCACAGCTGTTCTTCCAGGGCTGAGGGATTTATGTAGCTACTTAACTACTTTCAGCTAAGAAAAATTAATTTTTAGAAAATGCTGGTGGTCTTGGTTAGGGTCCAAAAGACACAAGGGCACTGGTCTCTGCCTGGGTTTCTCACAGCAGAAAGCAGCAGAAAGTGGATGCTTGGAACACAACCCCTGCTCCAGCCATACTTTCCCTTCTCTGTTAACCAAGTACGGCTTTGGATGGCTCCAAAGGAGCCTCCAAGTAGGTGCTTCCTATGCTGAGCATTTAATCAAAGTGTCCTGGGCAGAGGCCGAAGGCACCAACCGAAGGCCCTCTCAAAGAGGGGGTGCCATCTTTGCTCTGCTTTGTAGGAACCACCTCTGAACTGACTGTCCTGGCTGCAGGTGGGGGAAGCCAATTTCAGTGGCTGTGGTCTAAGGTAGAGACCTTCCTTTCTGCAGCCAGGCTTGATACACATGCACTGGGCTCCAGCTCCTTGACATGCAGTAAAGAGCAAGCGACAGAGCAGTGAAGGTGGCATCTTCCCAGCCAACTGACCCTGAGGAATATGTTGGAGCATTTTCTTGCAGCTCAGCACAGTGCGCTGAGGTTTCTTCATTCCCAACTACAAGAGCATGAACTGGGGGAAAAAGGATGGAGGGATTTGGGGGAGCAGGATGACTACACAGGCTCCAAAACAACGAATCTGAACGGAGATAAACCTGTTCTAGGGCTTAGTGACTCAGAAAAGAGCTTCTCTGCCCTGCAGGTCGGGAGCTGGATAGTGCAATGAAACAGCCAGAGGAACAGACATCTCTCAAAGGGCTCTGTAGACCGTGTGCTCAGTTTGAAGTTCGACCTTCCTGGTCGTGCACTGGCTCCCATGAGAACTATTCAACATCGTAAACCTTCATTTGTTACAACACTTCATTTTTTAATATTAGTATAGGTCACATGGGCAAAACAAGACAATTATTTTACTTGCATTTGGGGCTGCAGTTCAACACGGTATCTAGAAGGAGAAACACACACACACATACGTATTCTGCCAAGTCACTTGTTGAAGAGAAGCTTTTGTCACTTGTCAGCAGCACAGACCGTAACTACATATAGCAACGGATGGGGATTTTAAGGAATGTGGATCATCTCAGAAGCAGAACATGCACAAGAACAACAGTAGGATGTAGCATTCAGAAAAGAACACAAAGCTATTAAATGTTTTTCGTAAAACCACACAATTTTTTTCTTCCTTTTTAGCACAAAATGTAGTAAGGCTATGAACAAAAGGGAAAAGAAAAACAAAACAAAACAAAGCCACTCCACAACCTCAAAACACACTCAAATATATGCTGAGGAAAGAAGAGCAGTGATTTAACACTTAGGTTCGTGCTCCCTATATGGCCGAGGACAAAGCTGGCTGCCAGCTCACGTGTGCCCTAAATTGGGCACCTTTCTCCACTGACCACGCGAGGAGCCCGTGTGCTGAACGAGGGAGCTGAAGGATAGACCTGAAGTTGTGCGTGTGAAGACTCTCACCCAAGTGCAGTTCTCAGCCCTGTGAATTTTATACATCTGGTGCAGCTTTCTATTCTGTTCTCATTGTCCGAGTTAAAGGTAGACGCACTGCAACGTGCGATTTCACTCATCTCAAATCACGCGGGCATCGTTACTTGGATACTATGGCAACGGGTAATATGGAAAAATGATGCAAGGGGCTGACTAGACATGAGGGACTGTTAAAGAAAAACTAACGGGTTTAATTCTGAGGAAAAAAATAACCAAATGCAACCAGCAGTGTTTACAGAAGTGTGTTTTCTGTTTCAGCTGGCAGCACCTGTTTCCAAAACTGTTTCTCCTTTGCTATCACAAATTTGTCTGGAAGGTCCTCAATGCAGAGAGGTTCGCCAGTTCCCAGTCTGCTGCAGCTTGCTGCTGACTGTGAACTGAAGAACTGAAATTTGGGTTTTGGGGGTTTTTTTCCTCACCAGTTTTTCCCAACCTGTGCTTATGAAATCTATCAAGATGGATCAAAATAGGTCAACGACTGTTGTACCTAATCAACGGCATGATTTGGCTGCGTTTCACCAAGATTCAGACACTGCGCGTCAGCCTGAGCCAACACTCCAGCTTATGACTTTTTCAAAAACCTCTTTCCCGTGGACTGTTGTTGACTCCAATCCATCGATGACAACCACCATATTTTTGCGTGTATAACCCCGAACTCATGTAAGGCCCCCAAAAAAGATGAGGAAATTGGAGGGGCGAGAGCTTTAGAGAGGGTGAGATGAGGGATGAATATTGGATGTCACGAAGGTGGCTGCATAGCTGGCAAGGAGACAAAGCTCGTGTGCTTTGTTAACCCTGCAGATGCTATGGGTGAAAGCACGTGGCAGCCAGTGTCACCGTCAGAAAGGCACGGGACTGACGGCGAGCTGACCTCTGTCCAAGTGCACTTGACGCTCAGACAGGCAGACTCTACCAGAGACACGCGTTCCCCTTCTCCTCTCACCCCTGCAGGTATAGGTTAATGACATCACCCAAAGCAGGACAAATAAACCTTGGCAATTCACTTCTCTCTCTCTCTTTTTTTTTTTTCCTTTGTAATAGGAGCGATAAATTTAAGCAAGCTTGGCAAGAAGTTGTTCATGTGTATACAACACAATGAGGTAGATTCCAAGCCACTTGGAGGAAGATTTGGTCCTCCATGCCATTTAACAGGTCATCCATACATGCTTATGTTGTTGACACAACAATTTAAACATTTTTTGCAGGTGTTAATAGCCTCATTTAATTTATATATTTAATGGAATAGGCAGATCAAGAAACTAGACTCAGAGCAGTCGAATGGTCTGGAGTATGGATTCCCAAAGCAACTGTAACTTATATCCCACTTTCATATAGAACCAGAAGTGGTTCACATGTCAAGAGCACTAAAACTCAAGATTCCTTCTTTTTGTTTTTTTTTTTTTTTTGAGTAGATTCTTTCAGTGGAATACGAACTGAACTCCAAACCGTGGTGCAACCATCCGATTATTTCTTTCTGGAATGTACCCCTAGACCTCCAGTCTCTCTCACAAACAGTTACCAAGCAGCACACGAGTGGAGTTGAACTCCCTGCACCTGCTGTACAAGCCCATCCCCTCTCCACAGGACCAGCTTCGGAATGGTCGCAGCTGCAGAGGACCAGGTAAAACAAGGATCAGAGCCACACTGAACCAAGGTGGCTAGTCAGGGGTTTCTGCCGGTACACTCTTACGCCTCAGACTCCATCCTGCACACTTCCTGAGACACATCCAACACCAGGAAAGAAACCCCAACCTCCACAGAACAGGTGCCTGTGAGACACGACTGCTGCACCTGTGAAGAACATTACCACAGAACTACAGAATCATTTTGGTTGGAAAAGACCTTCAAGATCATTGAATCCAAACGTTCCGCCAGCACTGCCAGGTCCCCACTGACCCCTGTCCCTCAGCACCACCTCGACACAAGGGCTGGGAAACCCCTCCAGGGATGGGGACTCCACCACTGCCCTGGGCAGCCTGGGACACGCCTGGACAACCCCAGCGGGGAAGAAATTGTTCCTCAGGGACAACCTCAACCTCCCCTGGAACAACTGGAGGCCGTTTCCTCTTGTCCTGACACTTGTTCCTGGGGAGAAGAGACTGACCCCCACCCTGCTCCAACCTCCTCTCAGACATATGCAGAGGGTGATGAGGCCGCCCTTCAGCCTCCTTTCCTCCAGACTAAACTATAAATATAAAAGCTGACCCCTTCCACTAACAGGAGTTTCCAGACTGTTACTGTCAAGATTTAGGGCCATTCAATTCCAGGCCATAGGAAAGGTTTATGCTGATAACCTCAAAGGTCTAGAACAGGAGTCTCCCACCTGCCTCTCCCCACAACACCCTTCCTCCTGGCACTCCCCTGGCTGCTCTCTGGGATCCAGCTTGTGGGACAAGCCTACGCTTAATGCTGTTTTTGTCCCCAGGTCTAGTCTCTGGAAGCCAGACAGAATATTAAGCAGTGCTAGGAAACAAGAATAGGCTGAGAGACCTGCGGTGGTTCAAGTGCAGCACAATCTTCAACTACCTAGTAAGTGGCTGCAGAGAGGACGGAGCGGACTCTTCTCCACAGTGCACCGTGAGAGGACGAGAAGCAGCAGACATAAGTTGCAATCCAGGAGATTCCCATTAGATATGAGAATTTCTTTTTTTTTACCATAAGGAATGGAAAACACTTGGGGGACCTCTGTCCTTAGAGACCTTCAAGGCTCAGCCAGACAGCCTTGAGCAAGCTGATGCAGCGACAAGTCTGGTCCTGCCTGGAGAGGGTCTGCCTCTCCCAACCCAAACTGATCATGTGGTTCTTGCTTCTGGGTCGCACTGAACCGTGCTCTGACGGTTCTTTGAGTCCAAACAGTTTTGCTGTGAAACTATTCTATTTAATGTCTCGCTTCCTGACTGCATCAGACTCTGTTTTTAGATGCCTACAACACACTATCTGCTGGCTCCATCTCCTGGGGAAGTGCTATTTCTTCAAACTTCATTGCTGTGGAGAGAGCTGGGTGCATTTAGCATGTAGCGATGAGGTCTTAAATCTGCCCAGGTGCTGATTACAGCTGATAACATGGCTGAGAGTGGCTTTCAGCGGGAGTCACTTCTCTGTCAAAACCCACGTTTGGGTGACGCTTTGTTCCTGATGAAATTCGTCAGAATTCAGCAGCCAAACCAGACGCTGCAGCCCACTCCCCTGAAGTTTTGCACTCATCGCTCTTTCTGACAGTCTTCACATGCCTCTCACTTCTTTTCCATGCCTCAAGCGAGTATTGGCTTGGAGTGTAGGAGGTGAAAAGAGCGAGGGAGAAAGAAGTTATTTTTGGCTTTTATTGCATTCCTGGCCCATAAAAACTCTTCAGAGCCATGCGTCTCACTCGGGGCCAGAACACAAACCATTCTGAAATCACAATTTCTTCACAAGATGTGAGTTGTCCAGCTGCCAGCTGGTAGCAATAATGCCCCAGGGCACTGATTTGCTCAGGGTCATACATCTCTGAGGAAAAATTCCCTCAACATGAGCTTTTCTTCACTTGAAAGGGTTGAACTCAGACCCCTTGCCCCGTGCAGGGCATCTGTCTAGACACGATGGCATGGGTGGGCAAGAGGGGAGGCGGCGAGGAGACTGGCAGGAGGAAAACTGCCTTGCATTTTCTTCCAGAAGGCTTCTCTGCCCTCCAGTCATCCCCCAGTACTGCCACCCACTGCAAAGCATTGGCTCTCTTGGGCCTGGGATGAGCCTTGTCCAGACATTCAGCCAATACATGAGACACAACAGTACTACAACAAACACGGGAGCCTCCTCAGAACAGACCCTGAGTTTTATGGAGGTTGAATGATGTAGATATGATGCTCAGGGACATGGTTTAGGGGAGGGCACTGCTGGGTTAATGGTTGGACTCGATCTTAAAGGTCTTTTCCAACCTAAAAGATTCTATACTTGTCTAGCCAAAATAATTGCATAGCTCATCAAGAGCTGCCTTCTCTCTCCACATCTTCAGTATCAGCAATGCCTGTTAAAAGCAAGATCAAGACTCTCAAAAATCTCTTTGGAGGCTTTTATGGCACCAATTCTCAATGTATTGTTTAAAAGCTTGAAGTTTGCTTACCTAAAGAATCTACCAGAGGTGCCAGCCCCGGAACAGGAGTGGGGTTTGGGGCAGAGGTCCATGATGTAATTCCTCAGGGTTTCTTTTTATTCAGTTAGGTTGTTTTGGTTTTTTTTTTCAGACAGAGCCATTCAACTTAACTGAATTATCACCTATGCCTCTCCAGACCCCATTCAACACCTAATCAAGTGGTGGGATTATAGATACCATGTGCAGCAGCAGTGGCTGAGCCTCAGTCATCAAATGTTTGATGGTCTTTACAGCTTGGCGCCAGTGGGATGAAGAAATTGCACTGGGAAAGCAATGATTTCATTGCACGGGACAAATGCCACACAGAAAATAATTAAAGTTTACAGAAAACTCCCGTAAGTGAGTCATGAAAAACACATCCCTTTTGTTGTGGTTATTCAGTACCATAAGGCAGAAGTAGTGACCTCCGAGCTGCTGAATTACAAGTGAAATGACACGGTGAAATCACAAGGTAAGCAGATCTCTGCTTAGGTAAAGCTGATTGGCTCTTGCTGGGAGACAGACACAGTCTCTCCAAGCTCCCAGAGATTGACCTTCATAATTGAAGGAGCAGGAGATCTTACAGGACAACAGAGGGAAAAGAGGGGGCATGGATTTTACTTGTGCTTGCTAACTCTTTTAATATAACCTTGACAGGAAAACTAAAGGTAATTTAGGGAGGGAAATGTGATATTTCTGGATGTATTGCAATAAGCAGGGGAAGAGTGGATACTTCTTTGGCATCATGGAGATAGACAACTCCCCAAAAGAGGAACGAGCAGGGAAAGTAGACATTGCTGAATGATGTGTCTGTTTATTTTTAATTGGATCCCAAAGATCATAAACAGATTGTCCAGCTGAGCTGAAACCCACTCCCAGGATTTCTCTTCTTAACAAAGAGGCTGCAACTGAGAAGCCCACATCTCCTTTTTGGCCAAGATTTTTTCCAGGGCTAGTAGAGCGTGTTGCCCACTCCTGGCTTATTTAATTTCCAAGCTTACATCCAGAGCCAACAAGCTCGCATGGCTGAGTCTCGCCGTGCTCACCACTAGCAAATACTTTATTTATTTGTAGCTGTTGTGCTCTAAGATACACCAGGTCAGTAAGAGTTATGTGAATGTGAAATAGCAGAGCTAGTCCCAGCTAGAGGCAACTGAACAGCTCAAGCCAATGCCTACATGAAGTGGCTGTACTGAAAACAGAAGGAAAGTGATTCAAGCACCAGCCAGACCTTCCTCTGAAATATCAAATCAATGGGAGCACCAGGCAGATGCACACACAGAGAGAAAGGCAAAGAAAGGATGGAGGCCCAGTACCAGCTGAGCTCAGAAGGCGATGGCACAAACCAGTGCTTGAAAGGCAACAATTGCATGGAGATTTGACAAGGTTATAGAGAAAGTTAGCTTTTGATGTCCTACATACAGGCTCATCTGAAGAAGTACGGTCCTGTAATCGATAAAATTTCAGTGAGTCTCAGCTATGAACTTCTAGTTTTTGGATCTCTCTCCTCAGTCGTGTACAGTTTGACCCTGTATTTGCACATTCCAGCAGCTGTTATATTTTCTTTTTTTATTTTTTTTCATGTCTTCTGTTCAGTCGTCTTCAGCTTTCATCACAATGATCTCTGATCTGTTTCAGAGCTGATCTGGCAAAGAAATCCACACTGGAAAACTGTGCGCAACAGCTCCCTAACATCTGCAGGTCTTACAAGGTTGGAGGACTTCCAGCCTTCTCCCAAGGACTCCCTAGTTCACCCTCAAAGAAGTTTCAGAAAATCAGGCTGACATTAAATAAAATTTAACTCCCTAATTCCCCAGGAGATGAAATAAAAAGGGAAAAATACATATAAATGTAGGTACATGAATAATTATACAACACAGAGAGAAGAGTTTTGGGTGGCCAGTGGAGTTGGCTGCCAATCCCAGTTCAGCTGTGGCCATAAGCAGCTGGCTGGCCTCGAGGTCCTTACGGCAGAAAACCACGGAATTTGTTGCAGGAATTTTGTGCTGTCAGATAAGTTGGGAGTGGGGAGGGAGCTGGGGGGCGGGGAGGTGCTGGCACTGCACATTCAAGTCTCACGTCTGAGGGAAGAAGTGTTAACAAGACTTAGTCAAGAAGAAAGGCAACAACATGGCAACTTTCAGCAAAGTCCCCCTCCACAGTCTCATTCCGAGCAAGGTCTGAGACTCCGCAGTCTCTCCCATCAGATAGATATTGCATGTAGCCACCAGGCAAGAACCCAGGGATTCACAGCCATGCAGCACAGCTTGGGAAAACACATTTATAGCACACTCCTGTGCACGACGTGGCATCCCGGGGCATATCTGAGTGATGCTGCACTAAAGAATTGCTGTATCTGCCACCGCAATTCATGTTTTTATAGATATCACGTATCTGCATTTACCTACTGCGTATATACAGTGTATAAATTTGTTACATTGGCAGGGTTCTAGTATGACGGGGGGGGGGGTCAGGCAAAGAAGAACTTT
>NW_010407661.1:1348-1902 GCF_000710305.1 Buceros rhinoceros silvestris | reverse complement strand
GTTCAGTGGCAAGGTTGGTATAATGACGGGGGGGGGGTTCAGTAAAAGCAGAACTTTAAGTCATTTGTGATTTAAAAAAAGAAGCTCTGATGTTCCCTCAAGGGCGATTCCTTAGGGAATATTTAAGAATACAGTGGATGGGCTGACTTTACCTGGTAGCTGGTATCTTTTACTAGGAGAACCCCAAACACGAGCACTTTAGAGCAGTCCCCTTTCTCCAGTGACTTGTGTCAGCAGTGCAAGGCGGTTTGCAGACGGTTGGTTCTACCCAGAAGACCAGCACAGCAAGATCCAGGTAATGCACTGAAAGACTGCAAGCTGGCAGGGACCCACGTCTGCCGCCTTTTCCAAGAGCCGTAGATATCACAGAGACACACAGATCACTCATTCTTCACGTGAAAGATTCGGTTTCCAGGGTCAACCCCACAAGCCTGTGTATAGACCTCTCTGCCTGGAGTCCCCTGCCCCACAGCATCTGGTGGCCACCAAGTGGTTACAAGGACTCTCGCCATACCAGATACAGGCTTTTTCCCCCTTCTTCCCCGCAGCTCGAG
>NW_010407661.1:0-1261 GCF_000710305.1 Buceros rhinoceros silvestris | reverse complement strand
AAGTAGTGACAAGAACTCTCGCCATACCAGATACAGGCTTGGCCCCCTTCTTCCCTGGCAGCTAGTGCACATGAGCAGCTCCTGAGCTGTGCCGTGCAAGGCGATGGGTCCTCTCCCCAGGATGGTTCAGCCCCGCTATGACCCAGCTGCAGAAAGCCGTGACACTTCACACATCAGACATAGACAATCTTGGTGCAGTCTTGGACCAAGCAGGCACAACGGCCAACTTCCCACCTGACCTCAGGTTTAACAGGAGGCACTGCAGCTGCAAGGCAGGGCTTGCTCACTGAATAAAAGAACATGAGGCTTAGAGCAACCTGATCTAGCTGGTGATGGCTCTTCTCACTCCAGGGGGGTGGACTAGATGACCTTTAAAGGTCCCTTCCAACCCATTCTATGATTAAAAGAAGTCAGTTGAAGCAGGGTGACAAAGCCAGCCCATGCGACGGTGAGAGGCTGGGGAACAGCTCAGAGCTGATAGGCTGCGAGTCTTGTTTTTGTGAGCCTGGTGGCTCTGCATTATACAGGATGAAAGCTCACTTGGTTGCAAACACTGCTGCAAATAGGACCTTCACTAGAGAGCTCTGCTGTGTTCTTGATCACATCATAACCAAGGCTGCTGTGAACAGTTCTTCCCTCAGAGGAAAACAGAAAAACAAAAACCCACCCGGTGTTATTACTCTAAATTAATGTAGAACTACAAACCACATCCAGAGAGTAACCACACGCAAATTGAGATGATACTGAAAAGCAGGAATTTGTCATCCCACATCAGTTCATGCAGAAACCTTAGCTTTTCATTGTTGCAATAATAGGCTCTAATGACTAACATCTTCAGCCTTAAAAGCCTAAAACAAGTGATAAAAAAGCACTGTCTCAAGTAATGTAAGCCTGTTACTCGGGAGAATAGAGTACATCGATTTGGCTTCCTACATGAAATTTGTGTCTGCATGCACCATAGCTCTCTGACGGAACCGACTGCACAATCTGAAGATGCTCTGAGTGGAAAGGGCTTGTCCCATTACAGGATAAATGAATGATATGAGCATACACCACTGTTATTAAATGGCTGGTGCAGGGAAGTGATATTTTTTAATTAACAACAAAACCTTTTGGTAGGTGAAAACTTATTTTCCACCATCACCATATACTTGACTACTCCAAAGTCTCACCTAACTTTGATAAGGACTTTGGTAAGGACTCCATCAGCTTGGAAAGGAGAGCTCTAGCCTTTAATAATAATAATAATAATAATAATAAC